>NC_044057.1:21244337-21261837 GCF_902167405.1 Gadus morhua
ATGAAATGTAACCCTCGTCGACCAGTGGTCCGCCAAGAACCTGGCAACAAAAGCACCCCCAACCCCCACACCACCCCTCCCTCACTCCAGCGTATTCACACAAAGCATGATGGAGGCAAAACGTCCTGGTGCCGAACAGTAGAGCAGAGGGGCGGGGGGGGGGGGGGGGGGGGGGGGGGGCTAGCCTGTCGGATATCCTACCCTTAATAGGAGTCTACCTTAACCCTATGCTCCCCCCCCCCCCCCCCCCGCCTAATTCTCTCGCGCGCACGCACACTCCTCTCACTCGGCGCGCGCGCGCGTGTCAGAGGGTGCTCCTTCAGTGGTCCAGGGGTGTTTGTGCTGTGCATGATAAAGAGCAAAAGGGGGTCGGGAGGTGGGGGTGGTAGTGCTGGGGGTGATGCTGCTGGTGGTGGAGGTGGGGGGTGAAGAGGTGGAGGAGGGGGTGGTGGTGGTGGAGGAGGGGAGGGTCCGAGCGCGGGCAGGACCCAGCTGCCGGAGCAGGGCTGTGGGCTCTGCAGCCGGCAGCGCGGAGGCCAGGGGCTGAATAAGTGATTTGCATTAGTAGTAAAAACGGCGATGCAAATCCGCCGGCGGGTTGAGGCACACAGACAGACGCCCCAGGCAGGGGGGGGGGGGGGGGGGGGTGAGGGCCAGCGCAAACACAGGTGAGTGGCGTTGACGTGCGTTGAAGCAAAAAGCAATCCTGGGGTGCGAGACATTCACACACACACATTCAAACACACACACACACACACACGCGCGCGTTCAAACACACAGAAAAAGCAGATACAGAGGTGAGTCAATCAAAAGCCATTGCTTTCTGTCAACCACATGATTATCTGTGCCAGGGCCCCGATGACGCCCGACTGCAATTGGATACGGTGGGGGGAGAAATATGCAAAGAATAAAAGGGAAAGAAGATAATTCACTTTCATGTGTCAACCTGTAATGCACTGCGTTGTCCTCCAACACAATCGAAGGAGAGGCGTGCGAGCCTCAACATATTGTTGTTTATATTGGATTTTTCTCTTGAAGACCAGGCAGAAGTCAGTCCACGCAGGATTGTAAATTGGGTCCATAGTGGATTGTTCATAGGAACATATTTATCCAGGAACCTCGCACGTAAAAAGATCTCGACAGCATCACAAATAACAAAACCCAACCTTCCCCTTCTGTGCTCCGCGAGACACGCCCTCACTGTCGGCTCTCTCAGAAGCACTCCTGGAACAGAAGGGCTGTGTTTGTGTGTGTGTGTGTGTGTGTGTGTGTGTGTGTGTGTGTGTGTGTGTGTGTGTAGTTGCATGTGTGTGTAGGTGTTGCGTGTATATTTGTGTGTATGTCTGTAGGTAGTCGTGCATATGTGCGTGTTACCACATAGATCTTGTGTATAGTGTTTGTGTGTGTGTGTGTGTGTCTGCGCGTGTTTGTCTGTGTGAGTGTTTTTTGTGTATGTGAGTGTTTGTATGCACCTGTGTGTGTGCGTGTGTGTGTGTATGTGTGTGTGTGTGTATGTGTATGTGTGTGTGTGTGTGTGTGTGTGTGTGTGTGTGTGTGTGTGTGTGTGTGTGTGTGTGTGTGTGTGTGTCTACGTGTCTGTGTGAATGTGTGCATTTATTTGTGTGTTTACCTGCACCTGTGTGTGTGTGTGTGTGTGTGTCTGTGTGTGTGTGCGTGTGTGTGTGTGTGTGCGTGTGTGTGTGTCTCGATGCGTGTGTGTGAGTGAGTCTAGCCCTGGCCTGCGTGTGTCAGCGTGTCTTCCTGACTGAGGTAAATCCTGTAAGAGCCGGGCCTCAATGCTCTGAGGAGTAAATTAGAGATGGAGAGATGGAGGTGAGATTTCAGACGATGTGAAAGAGAGCAGAGAAGAATAGGTGGAAGGGGGAGGTGGAAGGGGGCCGGAGGTGGAGGTGGAGGTTGAGGGGGGGGGGGGGGGGGGTGTTACCACTGTAAGGGTCGCTCCCCCAACAGCACTCTGAATCTCACGCAGCAAACAACCCTGAAAGGCTGCTCATAGAGGGGGTGACCTGAGGTGGGGGGATCGAAGGGAGGGGTGTTTTGTGTGGGGTGGGTGGGTGGGGGGGAGGGGGCCTTCTGAGACGGACACGTACCGCTTTCACAGGTCACGGTAACAGCTCCTCTTGAGGTTGATTATAAAGTTACGACTGCGAGGCGGTTTTCTTCTGAACCGGAGTCTCCGTCGGCGGCGTCGAGATGAAAAGGTGTCTGTAATTGTACAAACATATTGATCGCCAGAGCGAGCGATCGATATAATTGACATTGATTGCCATGTGTATCTGCACTTTAAAATCCATGGGTGATTATACTCCAGGGTACATGTGTAGATACGCATAGATTTTCACAAGTATAGGCCCTACAGCCCCCTCATTATGTCTTGCAGCCGATACTGCATATTTAACCAATCAAATCACAGGGAGACTGGTGGTGGTAGAAAGCTGACAGAGCTTCTGAGTGTGTGTATCATCATGTCGCAGCGCTACGTTTAGAGAACATCTGTCTTTAACCAGACTAGAGAAGGCTCAACAGCTGTTGGTTGTCCGTCGCCTGTCAATAGTGGCAGCTATTACAGACATGCACACGCGTGCAATAAGCTCACACACACCTACACTCCGTACACACAAACTTTATTAAAAACTCGCATGGACGCACATTCATTAACGCGACACATACACACGCACACCCAGCCACATTTTACCCACAACTGCACAGACAAGACAAGGCAAAATGACAAGCCCACATTACACCACACACAGTCATTACCACACACACACACACACACACACACACCAACACACACACATACACACACTAAACTGCCACCCATATGCACGCTTCAATTCCCTTGTAAAGAGAGAGAGAGGGGAAGTTAATCAAGGGAGTAGTCTTGCAATTAAGTGATAGTGAATGTTACAGCAGTCTATCTGGGATCCGTTTGGATTGCTTTATGCTTGAACTCCGCGCTCGGAATAGAGTCTGCTCATTCCTCAGCTCAATCCTTGATATGAAATTAAACAGTACCCAAAAAAAAGGTTATTTTTGCTCTTGCATTATTACGCTAATAGGAATCATAAAAAAAGCTGCTTTTCGCCAAACTCTGACTTTTTATCAGCATGATCAAATCATTTCGTAATTCCTACTGAAGAAATAAAGAAATGGAGATTAAACTCAAATACATTAGGAGGACTTCCTTCCTTCATGAATAATTCCGACGGCAGATTGGAGGTGAGGAGGAGCAGACGCAAGCTGAGGGAGGGAGAGAGGGAGGGAGCGAAGGAGAGAGGCCAAGGAAAGAGGGAGGGGAGTGGAGGGAGTGAGGGAGGGAGAAGGGAGCAGAAGGGAGGGAGGGGAGGGAATGAGGGAGGGACGGAGGGGAGGGAGAGAGGGGAGGGAGGGAAGGAGGGGAGGGAGAGAAGGAGGGAGGGAATGAGGGAATGAGGGAGGGACGGAGGGGAGGGAGAGAGGGGAGAGAGGGAAAGAGGACGGGAGGCGGCAAGGAAGAGGGGAGGAGGAGGTGAGGAGGGGAAGGTTATCCTGGCTGATCGGGAGCAAGGCCCCCGCATATGATTATATGTTTATCTCTGACATCAACATAATCCTCAAAGGGTATTACCCTGTAGTGGGCTACCTGTGGCTATGTATCACGGAGGCATTAAGGCCGGCTCCTGACCACCCCACGTCCCCCCCCGTCCCCCCCCGTCCCCCCGTCCCCGTCCCTGTCACAACCACCCCCTCCTGTGTTTTCTATCGGTCCAGGGTGATTCAGAGCACTTCTCGCTGACGGGGGGGGTCCGGTGATTCTAGACTCCACCGTGCCTCACGGAAGTCAGATGACCCTGACTGGATTGGTTTGATCACCACACACACACTCGCACGCACGCACGCACGCACGCACGCACACACACACACACACATACATACAGACACACACACAAATATGCACGCATACACAGAGACACACACGCACACCTAGACACACCTGTAGCATGCTGGTAAACGTCTGTGGCTTTGGGCCAGAACAACACTTCAGTCATCTCAGTACAAGAACCAGCTGCTGCTGCTGTTTCCGCAACAACAACTGAAGCAGGGGCCTTGCACAGAAAGCCAATCCACACATTTATGATGCTGGGACTTTCTCCAGGTTCCCACTGAGGCAGAGCGGGAAGCCCTGACCAAAAATGTGAACACACCGAACTGCGTACAATTATTAACAATTACAATTATTGAACACTTATTAAGGACATAAGCACATAAAAGACATAGAATTAAAACGTAAAAATAGGGGCGATCAAATCTGGAGGTCAGAGAACGGCGCTCTGCGTCCGGATGGGGTTTGACCCAACAACATCAACAGAAGGAAACCCAACCCATGCACGAACACTTCTCAGGCCATGTCCCACACCTGGGACAGGTGAGATAGAAAACTATCATCTAGAATGTAAAATATAGAATGATATATCATGTATGCATAGAATATGCCCTCACGCAATTATAGAATACTTAAATACAAACACAGAATAGAATATAAATAATTACCCACTAATATTATTATATAGAGATAAATGTAACAACACACAATAGCATAGACAAATAAAAAAATCTGATACAGAATTTACCCAGCAACAGACCGGTCTATAGATAATAATGATAATAATAATAAACACAATACAGAATACATCAACTCAATCAGAATCAAGAAATACATATGATAACATTGTTTCCTTCTGCATTGACCATAATAATAACAAAATCTCTTTTAATTAAGAAGCATAGACCTTCTAGGCCAGTCATACTCAAGTAGCGGCCCGCGGGCCTTTTGTGGCCCGCGGGGTGTCTATTAATGGCCCTCGAGCTGTTTTGAAAAGTTTTTTTAATTATTAAAAAAAAAAAAAAAAAAAAAAAAAAAAAAATCGTGTTGGGCGCTCTTATTTTGAAACCGCGCGCCGCGATCTCAATACGAGGCTGGGGGTTGCAACGATAAACAGATAGCACTCCAGCCCACAGACCGCTCCAGCCCTCCCAAACTCGAGGCAGACAGTCCATCTCAGCAGCAGTCAAGGCCGATTTAGGGTCGTTTTAGACGCAGAGACGTAAGCACGTAATTTACACAAGGGACTTGTTTTAGACAAGTTTTGATTTACGGTTCCTTTAAGGTTCCTTAAGGATTGCGCGTGTTGCAAGGGGATTCTCCGCCAGAACAGTAGGGGGAGCAACGAACGAATCTGTGGGCGTGGAAGTGGTAATCGCTGGCTTGTTTATATTTATAATTATCATAATTCGTTCTTGTGTTTTCTTCTTCTCCTTCTTCAAAATTCTTCATTCGCTTCTGTCACGGCCTTTTAAAAATGGCGCTATTATGCTGTAAAACCGGAAATGTGAGACTCCTGAAAGGATGTGGTTAGCTGGCCAATCACAGTCTTTGCGAGCTGCGTAGGGTGTGTTTCAGTCGCATTGTCAGGAATTTTGGCCGACGCACTTAAGCAAGTAAGGGGGATATTTTACCGCGCAAGGGGGGGTTATGTATCTTACGTGCTTACGCGTTACGTCTAAAACTGAGCATATATCGGCCTCAGTCACACGTATACCGACCGGCCCCTTGAGTCACTGAAAAAAATTTTTGTGGCCCCTCATCATTTCTACTTGAGTACCCCTGTTCTAGGCCATGTGAGGACATAGGCGTTGATATTCAAATATTTCACTATTTGAAATACGAATTTTGTCCCCAACACTTTTTAAAAATGTGCAAATAGATTATTATAATTAATTATAATAAATAGATAGGCCTACCTAATAAACCGTTGGAACATGCAAGACCGGAACCCATAGCAACGCCGGTAAACAAACCCCGACTCCCGAGAAGCCCAATCCCTAGTGACATCTGGATGGCCGCGCTATGGCCGCGCTACGGCCATCCGGAGGCGCACAGAGCTTTTGGACGTGATATTATATATACAATTATATTATATTATATACTATTATATATAGAGCTCCGAGAGTCGCAAACGGCAACAATCACTTTTCCCTCCATGCTGCAGTTCACCCCGGACTGCACTGCACTGAGTTTGACGGTTGAACGCTGATTGGCTGTTACGTTACACATGTCACTCAGTGGCCACGCTGTTGAACGCTGATTGGCTGTCATTACGCGAAATTCGTGTCAAAGTTAAAATAGTTCAACTCGAGCGAATTTGTCGCGCCACAAATCCTCGTGAACGCGCTCGCCTGTGCACGGCTGATTCTGGTTGGTGCTCCAGCTAGTATGCATTGTATATAGATTGCAGCTAGTAGCAGCTACACACGGTGCGATTGCTATGCCAATGTGGTTATAGTTGTTTTGTCTGATTGAGATATGTGACGACTTGGAGCCCGGTATGCCTATCCTGACATATATATGTTGTCGCATAACCTGTGTGATTATCCTAAACTGTAGGGGATTTTATTTGCGGACAATTTGCTTATGATGTTGTAACGAGTGAAGTCTACATTGGTCCTTCGCAAGTGTATACTGGTGGTCAGGATTTGGCAGATGCAATTCTCCTCTGGGCGCTTGTTTTTTTCTTCTTTTTTTATTACAGCATAACATATGCTACCAGCAGCCCTTGCTCTTCTTCAAACGGCTGATGCTCAGTACCTCGTTTCATTTCGTACCCCCTTTACAGTCTGGCATTGTTTGTCTGGTAAACTTTGTTGATGTCAAGATAAGTGTTAAATTGCCAACACTGTTCTTTGTCCTGTGTGTATTAGTATTACATATCCCGAGCCAATACCCTGGTGTTTCCAACGCCGTTTTGCAAAACAAGCCAAAACACAAACTGTGGTTTTCAACTTTTATTGTTCGAATAGGATTTTCAACACCTGACAATACACGATATTGTAATGCAGCGTTGAATGGATGAATTGCTTACATAAGGGTACCCAGCACTTTTCAAACCACATTCAAGCTTATGGTTATTGTCCCCACCACTTCTAAAAACAAACTGACACCACACACACACACACACACACACACACACACACACACACACACACACACACACACACACACACACACACACACACACATAAATACACGCATATATATAATGCTGATACATACAATTATAGTACCCACATATAAACAAACACATGCACACATGTAAAGTATATACACACATAAATGCACACATGATTTTGCATGTGTAAACATTTGTAAACACACAAACAGACGCAAACAGAGACAAAATATCTCTCACACACTACCACAACCACACCCACTTTGCATCCTTCCCATTGCTCTGTTAGTAAAAAAAAAAACGAGTGTGGGTTTGTGGGTTGTGTGAGTTACAAAGAGTGTGCTCCTCCAAACTAGACTAGTTGGTGGTCTCGTTCGGAAAGCACGAGTTTGTTCAGTGAGCGAGTTCTGCAGGGGATAGAGACGACATCAATGTTCTGTAATCACAGCCCTCCCTGTGTGTGTGTGTGTGTGTGTGTGTGTGTGTGTGTGTGTGTGTGTGTGTGTGTGTGTGTGTGTGTGTGTGTGTGTGTGTGTGTGTGTGTGTGTGTGTTTGTGTGTGTGTGTGTGTGTGTGTGTGTGCCTCTCTCTCTCCCTCTCCCTCCCTCTCTCTATCCTTGATCAGACTCAGTAAAATGCCTTTGATCAGTCGCCATGGGGATGGATAGAAAATAACCAGGAAGATTATAAGAGGCGGACGGACACAGCCGTACGGCCCCGTACACACTCCTGCATTTTAATTCACACTAATGATTATTCACATCCAGTTTTTTACGTGTAACAGATTTGAGTCACAAAAAATCTAAACACAAAAACGAGCGGCGGGCAAAAGCCTTTTATTTTAACAGATCTGAGTGAACGTTATTGCTTTTTTTTTTTACTGCACGAAACAAATGCTTTGAGCAATAATAATGATTACCATTATCTGCTGAGGGACATGCTCGATGCAAATTGGCTCTAAAGTGTCAGAGGCTGAACGATGTCCTCCTCTACTCGGCCCGGGTTCTCAGGGTGATTTTACCATTAAAAAAGTCGTCGTGCAAAAAGTGTCGCAACTTTTTGCATTCCCAGACAAAGAATTGCGGTAATTTTACCCCCCCTTCTACATTTTGCAATCATCAATTATGGCAAAAAATAAATAAAAAAACAACGATTTCTGTTGAAACACAGAATCAATTTGACTAAGTAATTCTCTGATCTGATTCGTTATTTCTGAAAAGCCCGCCATACTGTGGTGAAGCCTTTTTCGTGTTTTTGTTTATTGAATAATTATGTTGGCGACAATTACTCATGTTCCACAGTGAGACACCCAAAAACAAGGCCAGACACACTTTAATCATCTCCAAATCGAGCCAGGAGGTAAACATTGCTTGGATGAAGTGCGGTAGTTCTCTAAGAAGCATCACAAAAATATCAACAGAGTAAAAAACGTTTCAACACAACATCTACTCTAACCAGATAAAGTATAATTTATTAGTATTTGTGTTCACATTTATCAACATAACAAACTGTAAAACGAATGTAGTTCTGCTAAAGTTGCATGGAGTAAGAGTTAATGACCATGGGATCAGCTATCCTGACCGTGCTGAAGGAACGGGGAGGAGGAGGAGGAGCGCAGCAGTGCTGAGATCATAGATCATACACAAGATCACAGAGTAAAACCTGCTCTCAGCCAACGCACACGACCTCAAAAATATGATGACTCGGTGCCAGATAGATGTAAAAGAAAATATGTACAGCTGAAGTTGATACATGTGTGGATGGGGTGGTGAACACGTGTGTGTGTGTGTGTGTGTGTGTGTGTGTGTGTGTGTGTGTGTGTGTGTGTGTGTGTGTGTGTGTGTGTGTGTGTGTGTGTGTGTGTGTGTGTGTGTGTGTTTTTTGATTGAAGTGTGTGTGTTTGTGTGTGTGAGTTTGTGTGTGTATGTGCATCTGTGTTTTAATTGAGATGTGTGTGTATGTGTGTGCGTGTGTGTGTGTTTGTTAGTGTGTGTGGTTGTTGGGGGGGATGCAGGTACCCTGAGACGGACGAGAGTGTGAATCCACAGAATATTGGATTTCCTGACCTGGCCAGTGGAGGGCGTGAGGATGGATTGGCCACTACGGACTCAGTGGGAAGTGAGGAAGAAAGACGAAGAGAGAGGCAGAGAGGACGAGCGAGAGGGAGGGAGGGAAGGAGGGAGAGGGAAAGGTGGGTGTAAGGAGAATATCAATGGCGGGCCCGAGACATGTATGGATTTGTGCTCCGTCTCCTCAGACCCTAACTTTACAGCAGTGCAGCGGGCGATCGAATAGGGGGAGAGAGAAAAAGTGTCTGCTGATCCTCCCCGGAGAAATCAACACTTAAGCAAAAAGCTTCTTTGAGTGTTAACTTTGTTTCCCTGTCCGTTGTCCAATAGGATCGCACCGGTGTGCTTTGAGCGTTTCGTTTGCGTTTGTGGTTTTGTTTTGTAGCTCAACTGTTTACGAGTTTAGTTATGCGTCTTCCGAGTTTTAGCATTCCCAGACAAGGACTTCGATGTAATTTGACGCTTATATTAAATGTGCTATGTTTGCCATCATCAATTACAGCAAAAGAATGTCAAAGAAGCAAAGACTGTTGTTAAAACAACACGAGGGGCTGAATATAATGAACAGAGTCACAACGTAAAGGCATGAAAAGAAGAGGGTGTCGTACGACCGGGAAATCTAATAAACAACAAAGGGTATTTCTATAATAACTATGGTGGGTTGGACTGTGTACTGTGTTGTTTGTGGCTATTTGCATAATTTCAATTATTGCACAATGACACAGTTGCGTCCTGATTTCATTTCTGCTGACTGCTAATACCATAAGCCCACAGATGAGAATATCTCTTTGATGCATAGATAGGGTTTTCGGTTGTGCGATTCAGCAAGCCCCTGACATAAAAACACAACAGCAAATAACAATGAACACATACTAAGATATACTCTCACACACAGAATATGGACGCATCAGTATACAAGAATATACAAGCATCTATGTACAAGGATGTACAAGCGCCGTGCGTGTGTGTGTGCGTGTGTGCGTGTGCCCTGTTTGTGTGTGTTTGTGTGTGCGTGTCTCTGCGTGTGTGTGAGCGTGCGTGCATGCCTTTGTGTTTGTGTGTGTGTGTGCGCATGTGTGTGCGTACATGTGTGTGTGTGTGTATGTGTATGAATGTGTGTGTGTGTGTATGTGTGTGTGTGCGTGTGCGTGTGCGTGCCAGAGAGACAGTGTATGTGTGTACTTGGCTGCTTGTAATGTGGGTTGTAGTTTTGAATGAGTGAACAGTACGTTTCCAAGGCTTTTCATTAGGGGAGCTACAGTATGCATTCAGCCCCCTAACAGCATGTGTCAAAACAAACATGTATAATGCATCACAGAGCCAGATCTATTTTTGATAGCAGTCAGAAACGGGTATGAGAGAAAAACCACGAGGCATATATGTTATTTTTTTCGTTGCCTTCTCCAACCGATTCCCACAAATACTTATCCAGCGAGGATACCGTGTTGCTGTAAATACTTCAGACTTTCTTTAATGGTCAGCTGGGAAAAGATGGCTAGCTCTGTTATGGGAGATCATGAGAGGAGAAGAGAGGGACAGAGTGGTGGGGAGAGAAAGGGGGAGGAGGAGAGGAGTGGAAAGGAGAAGAACAGGGAGGAGGTTGGGAGGAGCCGGGAGGAGAGGAGTGGAGAGAGAAGGGTTGGAAAATGGAGGAGACGAGACAAGAGTAGACAAGTTGGGAGGAAAAGGAAGGAGACGACAGGAAAGGGAGCGGAGAGGAGACCTTGGAATGGTTATATATTCAGGGCAGAGCCTGCCTCTAATCCACATACTCTCCGGCTTTGTCCCCATGTGTGCCCTGCCCTTAAGAAGACAAACAATGGATATCCTTCACTCTCCTCCAAAACACCTCTTTCAATGTATTATCCTTCATCTGCCAGCCAAGAGCCATGCTCCCTCCCTCTCTCTCTCTCTCTCTCTCTCTCTCTCTTCATCCCTCTCTCTCTCCATCTCCCCTCTGTTCTCTCCCACCTTCTGCCCTTCTCACTCTCTCTTTTTCTCTGTCCGTCTGTCTTTGTCCCTCTCTCTCTCTCTCTCTCTCCCCCCCTTTCTCTCTGCCCGTCTGTCATTGTCTCTCTCTCTCTCTCTCTCTCTCTCTGTCTCTCCCTCTCCTTCACACACTCGCAGCGTAACATTATATCCATTAGGCTGAGCAAATGTTATGAGTGGAGCCTCATTGATACTCACAACAAGAACTTTGAACGCATTCTGACTCCCCTCGGAGGCGATCGCACAACACAGGCTTTAGGCACAAAAAAGCCCGCTTCGTTTGCGCTGTGTTTGCGTAAGAAGGATTTCCCGTTAAGCCCAACTTAACAGTCAGTGAGTTTAAGCAAAAGGTGCTCCGCACTTTCTATTCTGCTGCATAAACACTCGATATATGCTAAGCCTCATTCTCCTGGCGTGCATAATGCCGACTGGATCTCGCAAGGCTGCCATGGACCCACGCACGCACGCACCGCCCCTTCCACCCCCCCTGCACCCCTATCTCCCCCCTGCCCCACCAATCCCCTACCGCCCTCCGCCAATAACTGCCCGGAAAGAAATCGATATGTCAATGCACATCGCAAATGTTGGGTCTTGACTTTGCAAGGCAACGCCTGCTTGTCTCTGCAACTTTACCCTGTGCCAAAAAAAAATAAAAAGAAGCCAGCCTTCATTTTTTTTTTATCATCGCTGGCATTGTGAGTGCGAGTGGATCATTATTATCTTTTATTTTTCTTAAGGGAACCAATTGGATTTCAGCGCGTTTCATCCCAGTGTGGAGGATGGCAAGGGGGCCATCCGCACAACCCCCCCGTGTTGATGTGTTGATTATGCGCTTAGAAAGAAAACGTTTCAACAGGAGAAATGTCCATCATTTTTCGAATGTTTACTTGTAAGTTTGCTTCATTTTGCCAACAATTATAGTGCCAGTGTGTAAAAAGCAATTTGCAGTGTTCCCGGCGGATCAATCTGAACTTTGACGTGTGGTGCGCGGATACAATTACAATTATACCTACCCATTGTTATGCGCTCCGACTTTGTCCTATTTTTCAGGGGTGTCCTGTTCACCCCTCCCATGTGCCGCGAGTGGGATAAAAGTAGTACACGGATAGGTTGCCCAGCTCTTCTTCCTCTGCTACCGGACAGGATCTACCGAAGCTCCAGACGAACTCCCCCCCCCCCCCCCCCCTCCCATGCGCTCGGCTGAAGCCGACTGTGTCGTTGTAGTTTTTCAGATCAATGCCTATGTTGTCACTGTAAGAGAGATGGGGCGAGGTTTGGTCTGTTTTTAGGGTCTTTGTTTCTGGTGAGTTTAAAGTATTTTTGTTTAGATAGTTCTGCAACAGTCTGACGGCCCGTGGCAATTATGGCCCGGGTGCAATTTTGGTAGGGATGCAATCCTGTGTTCTGCTGTTTGTTTCTTATATCTCACCTCCGTTTGTGTTAACACTTCACAATATCATTTTTGATTGTGGTTCCAAAAAACCCTCACTGCTGCTATCTATTCCCTGTTGTACCATACGATTCGCCTCTGCAGTGAGCTGCAGGAAGGAGAGGCCATAACACCTTTTGTAGTTTATTGATAGTTTATTATATGACGCTGTCAAGGCTGCTATTCTAAGAGCCCACAAGCTCGTACATGAGTCATATCGCCAAAAGTTTGGTTATTTGGTTAAACACGAGAAGCAGGCTCAATTTTGCTCACGACAAAAAGGGTACTATTCGACCGGTGGTGTGTGTGTGGCCGGGAGTGAAACCATGGAGGGATTTAATGCTCATGGAGGAGCTTCAGAATTGTCTCCCGGAGTGAGAGAGAGAGTAGCGACGGACATGAGTGAACAGGAGGTTTAGCCGCGCTCAAAGGCCAGCATTCGCAACGCGTTCATTTGATCGCACAAAAGGTCAGCGTTCCCAATTAAGGCAGGTAACGGGTTCTAGTTGGTCCTCAGGAGTCCGAAGATACTGCCGCGACAGTCTCCTAGCAGGCCCAGGGGTAGCGCGCTGGCAATGGGGGGTGTACTGGCGAAGCCAGAACCAGGGTTTCTTCTGTCGAAAACTTGGACACATTGTTGCAAACAGATTTTTTTCTTAAAAGAGGGAAAACGAATAGTTAGGTTATGTCTGTAATCCCTAGCCTGGGTAAGTAAGGCCTGGGAGATTAAAGCCTGTTTATTGTTACAGGTCTAGTATCTTTGGAAGATACCCGGAACCAGAGTTCTGATGACCATGTTACGGGATAAAGCATCTTCTGGCACCGGGTTACGTACGGTTGCCTATGTGTATGGTTATAGAGTCCAGAGTGAAGGCGCATCCAGAGTCGCAGGGAGCTCTGGAAAGATCCCGCCAGACACTGAATTCTGTGTTGTGAGCACACTGCCTCGCTTGTGGGTTTGTGGTGCGTGAAGCCAAACAAGAGTCGTTAGGATTGAACCCTGCTGAGCCGGTCCGGGCTTAACCCGTGTCTGCCCGATTAATCTGTTAAAAAGAGAAGCTAGGCGGTGGTGGCACCCAGAATTTATTAGATTGTGTTTCTAAGTTCCGCTACAAACTTCCTCGTTGCCTGTGAGCGGGCGAGGCAGGGCCTAAGGGGGCCCCGGGGGAAGACGGGCCGGTATGATCAGAAGCATTTTAAAACGGGGTTGACTATGTGTTGGAAAATATCAGCGCTGGGCCTTGCTCTAGTCCATGGGGTTTCACGTTTTCATCGACAGGCGATGCAGAGGCTGGGGTTTCTGGGGGTATGGCGGGTTGATACTGGGGTTCTGGAAGAATCCTCTGCTGTGGCCTTGCCCCTAATGGATCTACGGACCCTCCAAAGTCATGATTTTGAGCTTGGACCGGTCCAAGAGTTTGAGCGCTGGTTTCGGTTGGCCCTTGATGCCGGTGGCCCCGGGGCTGGAGTGGTGTTGCTATGTTCTCCACGATCCAAAAGGAGGCACGGCCTTGGTTCTAGCATTGAGTCCTTTTGAGGTTTGTCTTGGTCCGGGCGATTGGGTTGCACCGACCACCACCATCTTGTGTTTTACATTTTTACGTTGCGCAAAACAGAGATTTATGCACGGTTCATATTTGAAGGCTTTCAGTCTAGTCGGAAAGCATGTCCGTGGCAGGAACTCGCATGCTACAGGTGTAAGAAGGAGAGGCCGTAATACACATTAGGATATGTGTCCTTTTAAACATGTGTACTTTTAAACATGTGTAATTTTTTTATGCATGTGTACTTTAACACATTTATACTTTAACACGTGTGTACTTTTACACGCGTATACTTTGGCGCAGTAGAGATTAGCAGAGGTCTTGAGCCCACCCAGGCCCGGTTCTACGGGGGTGCATAAGCATGCATTGCACCCCCAAAAAAATTGTTTGCACCCTCAATTGAAAAAAATAAATAAAATAAAAAAGTTTTTTTTTTTATAAATATGATAAAAATAATAAAATACTTGCTCACAAAACAAATTGTAATTAAACTTGTGACAATATCCATTGAATACCGTTGAGATATGAGCGAGCGTCCAACATCACTCTGACTGTTCACCAAACTGACAAAATATCTCCGCATTTATGTATGGTGTTTTGTTTATATGTTGCTTGGCAACAGTCCGCTCAGTGGGGAATGGGGATCTATTTTTGTTGCTGGAAGCAATTTCATTCGTTTATATGATTAAATAAACAAACAAATCACAATCTATTGTCAATCATTATTATTAACAGTACATTTACTAGTATAACTGTTGTATAAAGCAATAACACACTCGAAATATCCTGCCACAATTTATAAAAAATAAACGTTATATTTGAATTGCAGTCACATGTTTTTTCCGAGAATTCGGTCCTTTTTTACACCTCACACATCACACATATCAAAAACCTATCTCATATTCAAAGCTATCTAAGATATCAATAAGCTAATGTTGCAGCTGAAATGTTCTCCACATCACAAGACATGATATGATACCATCTTTTAAGCACAGTAAATGATTGTTGTCCCAACATGTCAGTAGAACTACGCAGAAGTGCTTGTCTATGGTAGAAAGGCCTGTGTGTAAAAAAGCGAAGCCTGAACTGAAGCTGGGTAGCTGGTTTTAGTATAGTACTGGTGCACCCCCTGTAATCTCAGATGCACCCCAAGGCATTCTGTTCTGGAACCGGGCCTGAGCCCACCCCTTGATGCCGTTATGACGGGTTTTTTTTACACTTTTACAAGTGTAAAAAACAATTTACAATTTTACAATTTACAATTAGATCTATTCCTGTGGGTTGTGATTACGAATATACTTTTTTTTTTTGGCAATAATATACTACAAAAGTGTCATATTGTGTCCTTAACCATATAAAACGTTGGAGAATAGGCGTGCATGCTGCAAAAGAATGGCACTCTAATTGCAATCAATAAAGTACTATTACGCTACACGAAAAGCCTTTTGCTGTTTAATTTAATGAACTCTTCATAAAGAAACAAGCAATCAATTCAGAGAGTTTTTAAATTGTATTTGTCACGTCAAGGATTTAATTATCTTTTCCGCCCTCCCATTCGATTACGAACCGCGAGACGGTGTTTGCAGCTACCTGGCAACAAACAGATAATGTGGTTATCTGTTTCTAACTCTTTCTATCTGTCTATCGATCTATATATGCAGTGATAAGCATTAACTAACATTAACTTACATTTCATTAACAGTTTACGAAAGGCCTTGTGAACATTTATAAATATTAGTTTTGCATTAATAAGCATTATATCGTTAGCATAACACACATGTACCCATTATACATATAGCATAACCATCTTGGATGAGGTAAGGGTTAAGGTAAGTGTTAGAGCTAGGCATGGTTGGTTAGGGTAAGGATAATAAAAAAACTAATACCTTTGTAAAATGGACACCATTACCATAGTTAAAATGAATACCACTAGTAAAGAAATGAAAAACTATAGTAAACGATTACTAGACCATTAGTCACCTATTAATTAACTTCTACTTAATTGTTAGGTAATGTCGAATCATTGATAATAAAAAAATAATATAAATATATATATATATACACATATTAACATGGATTTTTTTGGATGGATCAATGGATCAATTCATCAGTCAGTCAGTGAGCAAGACACAGAGAGAGAGAGGGGGGGGGATGGGGGGACTGATTATAATGTTTCTAAGAGAGAGAGGGCCAGGGGAGAGAGAGAACCAGGGTAGGGAGGAGTGAGAGAGAGAGAGAGAGAGAGAGAGAGAGAGATAGAGAGAGAGAGAGAGAGAGAGAGAGAGAGAGGCCCAGAGGAGAGAGAGAGAGAGAGAGAGAGAGGGGCCCGGGGGGGGGGGGGGGGGGGGGGGGGAGAGAGAGAGAGAGAGAGAGAGAGAGAGAGAGAGAGAGAGAGAGAGAGAGAGAGAGAGAGAGAGAGAGAGAGGACCAGAGGGGAGAGAGAGAGAGGACCAGAGGGGAGAGAGAGGGAGGACCAGAGGGGAGAGAGAGGGAGGACCAGGGGAGGGGAGATGGGGGACCAGAGACCCCTGTGACTCATTGAGAAATTGGTTCTGCTCTAAGAACTCTATCCACTGCTTATCCACACGCTCACAGGGAGATGGAAGTGTGTGTGTGTGCGTGCGTGTGTGTGTTTGTGCGTGTGTGTGTTTATGTGGACACGTGGACGCACAGGTGCCAACAAGGGTGCTAGCTAACTTTATATTTACCTGAACTAATTACATTTACATGGAGGCACACACCACACACACACACACACACACACATTCACAGACTTTCGCACGCATACTCACAGACACACACGCACACACGCACACAACCACATAGACACACAAACACACACAGCTATGCTCACAATCCACATAAAAAATAATTTTCACACAGAAAGACACACTCATCCACCCACCTACAAGCCCACAAACACACAAACACACGCACACACACACACGCGCACACACACCCCACACAGTTACACTAGCTGGAGGGGCACTCTGTTCTAGATAGAAGGCAGTGCAGCGTTCAGTGTATCTAAATTAAGAATAATGGCAGACATTATCAGATTTGTTTACAAACTCATGGCACATTTTCTGTTATTGTGCACTAATTCAAACATGCATGCAGTTTGGCAGAGAGACTTGTTATACCGTGGGCCTGGGGCGTGTTTTAGAAAATCTGCTACCACAGCTTTGGGAAGCGCATGAATTCTCTCGGAATGAAAGTTGAAACGCGTCGCCAAAGACGTGTAGGAACGACTTACGGAATAGCGATGGTTTGGTATTAATGTATGAATATGTATGAGTTTTCAATCAAGGAAGGATACTCTGAATATTTGACACTAAAAGGCACACATGAGAGCGAATGCACACACACGCACACATAAACAGACACACACACAAACACACACAGATACACACACACAAACACACCCACACCCACTCCCACACACACACAAACACACACA
>NC_044057.1:21264337-21304337 GCF_902167405.1 Gadus morhua
TTTAAATTAAACTCGGTATATCAAATCCGGTAACAACGTAATGTCTGCTACATGTTGTGCGGTAGCACACTTCCCTCCCTAATATCGTACCTCACATTGCCTCCGCACAAAGAACCAACAGACTACAGCACGCCTGTCAAACGTTGGCAACGATGACAGCCGATAATGACTCACAAGATGCAGGCCACCAACACACCATATGCAGATCGGCCAGTTAAACAGGCCGGGGATAAACCAACATTTAGTGAGCACCGGCGCGCTGATGAAATATTTATCCTGGAGTGGACAAGTGTGTGTGTGTGTGTGTGTGTGTGTGTGTGTGTGTGTGTGTGTGTGTGTGTGTGTGTGTGTGTGTGTGTGTGTGTGTGTGTGTGTGTGTGTGTGTGTGTGTGTGTGTGTGTGACAAAGGGGCCATATTGGGACAGGAAAATAAGGCAGAAGAACAGCTCTGCGGTGGTGCTGTTGTAGGAGACTTCGCGGGACAGATGGAGGCAGCGAGACAATGGGCACGCCACAATGCCCCCCCCTTCCTGCAGACACTGAGCGATATGGCTGGTAATATGTGGCGAGAGACCCCTTGATTTAGTTTGTCTTGTTGCTGGGTTCGTTCCTGGCATTTGTCTTGTGTACTTTATTTAAATTTTATTTTTTGGGAGCCATTTGGCAAACTGGCTTGTTATCATTAAATGCAAAAAACGTGTCCCACAGTGTAGGAATACAATTTCCTGAGGGCTTTTTTGTAAGTCTTTGGTTGTTGTTGTCCTGCCATTATAATTTTTCTTTAAAGTGGGAGAAAAAACCTTGCTTACAGTTTCTCCATCACCTCTATCTAACTCCCTCTGCTTCCCTCAGATGGAGACATTGGGATATCGACGTGTGGGTATTTTCCGGCCAGTCGTCCAAAGGTCATAAACCTATCTGAATCAGGCCAGCTTCAATCAAAGGCGCCATCTTGGGTGGGTGTCTATACGGCCAAAGCTGCGTTATCAATGCGTTGAAAAGGATGGTCATCTGTGAAAGGAAGAACATGACCTCAGTGGGAAGCACGGCATCTTTCATCAAATTTCACTTGTATTTCATTGTTATCGCGTCAGGGGTGAATCGTGTTGTGAAAACTTCTGCCTCCAAATCCCCGAGAACCTTTTGAATTGAATATCACAATCGACAGCGGCAAAAATAAAGTGTGAAAGAAAACATTTGGAAATCAATACTTTGCCTTTGCCTACGCGACTGATGTAGCATGGCCACATTAGCTGATGGACAGGGCAAAAAAATAAATAATTGAAATGGATGAAAACACCAAGATGCTGCTAAGTGAATATCAATTTTTCCTCCCGCATAGAAATAATGTGTGTCCCATCTTTCAGAATCTTACAGCGATTACCTCCCGGCGGTGATGGGGCGGACTCACAGAGCAGCAGAACTGTGGAAGAAGTCCCAGGAGAGGCTTCTCTCTTTTCTCGACTAGTATGAACATGACACACACACACACGCACACACACTCACACTCACACACACACACACACACATGCATGCATGCATGCACTGAGGCACACATATGCAAAGATGTCAGTTACAGACATAATGAACAGCCGACGCACACCAAGGCACAAACACACGTGCATCAAACGCACACGTGCAACAACAAGCGCACGTTCACAGAAACACACACACACACACACACACACACACACACACACACACACACACACACACACACACACACACACACACACACACACACACACACACACTCACACTGTTTACAAAAGTGCACGGGAGCGCTCACATCGTTGCTGTGACTGCTTATTCACGCTGCATAATCCATGTGAAAGGAGTGAAATATATTGTAATTACAATCATTATTACCATAAAAACATTCCCAGTGTACTTTCACTCAGCAGAAGGCCGTCTAATTGAATCCATTTCCTGTGCTGAGGAGGGATTCACCTTGTGTCATGGTGCTTGTTGTCTGATTTACACGGTACGGAAATTCAAATCCTCGCCTTATCTCATCTTCCTCTGGTCTGCAGAGGCTGCAGCCTGGACAATTTGCAAGTCCTATGGATGATTATTATTATTTTTTTAATTATTAATAAAATTCATATTATCATTCCTCCTGCTTTTGACCTTTCACATATGTGGCTGTTAGAATACAGTAGCTCGGTGCTCCTGGTTTTCCAAATCACTGGAAAGGATCACTCTGTTGCTTGTATCTTTCCGATCTAGCCTTTTTTATGATTTCCACTGAATATGACACATCACACTTGCAAGCATCTTGTGTTAAACTGAAATTATCTGTTAACCTCAGAATACATCTTTCGTTGTCTGCAAAACTGTGAATTTAAAACAAGAACTATTTAGCGTGGGACGACAATCATTGAACCATTTTTGCAGGTGCAGCTGTAACACTGAACACCATTTCTTGTTTCCCCAAATTGTGCAGTGATGACTTTAAATCGCTAAATCACCTCTTACTGTTTTGTATAAACGATTGTGTTGATCCTCCCCAAACCCAAAGCTCCTGCATGCGCGTGAGCAAACGCATGCTGGGGGACTGAGTAGCATGACTAACTAATAGACCCTTATGTATCACTCACAGCCATTCAGGGTCATTGCAGCAGGCCTGGGCATAAACAGTACTTCCCCAATAAAAAAAACAGTGTGTGAGTGTACTGAGAAAAACCAATGGAAAATCCAAAAAAAACCAATGGAAGGGAGTTCATTGTAAAGCGTTTCTTCCCTGCACGACTCCGTCGCCCAAGGCAATCGCCTATATTGCCTATAGCAGGAAGAACCCCTACTGTCCCCAAACCTCATCTGCTGCTTGTTCCACCTCAGCTCCCATCTTCTCCTCCTCCACCTGCCTCTTCCCCTCCACCACCATCACACCATCCTAGTATCCTCTCTGTCTCTGTCTCTGTCTCTGTGTCTCTCTCTCTCTCTCTCTCTCTCTCTCTCTCTCTCTCCCTATCTCTTTCTCTTTCTCTTTCTCTCTCTCTCTTTCTCTCTCTCTCTCTCTCTCTCTCTCTCTCTCTCTCTCTCTCTCTCTCTCTCTCTCTCTCTCTCTCTCTCTCTCTCTCTCTCACTTTCTCTCTGCATAAACCTTGCCCCCAGCACTGCCAACACCACCTCCACCGCCCTCCACCGCCCGCCACCCCGCCAACCAACTACCCCCCCCCCCCCCCCCCCCCCCTAACACCCACCCCCCACCAACCCCAGCAGCCGTAGCCGTAGCAGAAGCGGCAGATGAGAAATGATAATTGGCCGTCCACCACTGACAGCTGCTAACATAATAGTGACAGTGGTTTCCAGCTTCGAGGTCTGGCGCCTACCTCCACAACAGGTTTCCCCTAATAGCCATCCCCGTGGAATGTCTCCCCCCTCGCTGTCAGAGTCCAGCTGTATTGCACATACACACTGCAATCGTTCAACCTGCGTGTGTGCGCGCACACTGGCTGGCTGATGAAAATCATATCTCCGAAATGGACGTTTGTCTTCACCACATGCAGATTTGGCGTCTTATCTCGAACGCCGCGGCTATAGGGAAGAAGGCTGCGGTCCACTGAATAATAAATGAGAAAGTTCCGCTTGACTCGCAGCTTTTAATTGAAACCAAGCCATTACCAACTTGTTTCAATTAGGTATATCTCCCCCCAATAGTAGCCTATATTGAAATGGCCGAAAAATATATTAGATCCCGGTGGCTTATTTTTTAGCAAATCCCTCCTAAAATGCGCATAGCAAATACAATTATTTTATAGTAATACGGTGGAAAATCACCAATTTGAATGGGGCTGATTCTGCAGAACGACCAGCGGCTGGGCACATTGGATCAGAGATTCGATCATCAAAGCTTCCAAAGCTCTAATCACATCCAATTGCAGTGCTAGCTACATCTCCTGGGTCTAATTTTATACCTTTAGCCCAAATTACTTTTATGGTTCAAAGTACATTTCCCCTTAAATGTCACTTCGGTAACAGCTTTACTGGTGTGGCCGTGTGACTGATTGGATGACACGCAGCTGTGGGGGCAGGCAACGCTGGCCGGAGCATTGCACCGGGATTATGGCATGTTTAAGTAAAACCTGCCCAACAGAATGACAGAGCGAGTAAGAATTCTTGAGATTAAGAGACGAATACCTTTGGGATGGGGGGCACAGCTGTCAATAAGATTCAATCTGGGGGCGGAGCAGGCTCGCAGAGAACAGCATAGATGCCAGGTCTCGACGCAATTTCCTCAGGAGGAGTCAAACCAGGGGTGGAACAGGATTTCGGAATTATGGCAGTTAATGAAAGTGCCGATTCCTCTCGGCTAATCTGGCCAAATTTATTTCATCAATTGAGACCCATCTCAGTGGTTCCATTCTATCCATCATGATTCACCTCAAACGGGGTTCTTGCCTGGTTGCTATTATGACTACTGAAAAAGAAACGATTCTTCACCGCAGGCCTTGATCCCTATCTGATCATTTTATTTTTAAAGGGATTGTTTTGGTATTCAGTCTGTTTCTGAGGCAAGAGTTCGGCTGTGTGGGTTTTCAGAAAGAGTCGCAGTGCCATCATGTGGCTTCGGTGCGTAACTGCAGTTCCCAACTTAATTACCTTTGATCACAATTTATAGGTACTATTATGCACAAGGGAATGTGTATTTTAGGTTTCTGAGGCATCCTTGCCTGATGAAAAGATGTATAGGAAAAAAAATTTTTACTGAGTTCGTTTGAATATGTTACCCTTTTTTTTTGCAATGATGCTTTATTTGTAGTTCGTTCTTTACTTCCCCTTGTAAACGGTGAAACGCTAAATCCACTAGGGGTCTCTCATAACTAGGGTCTCTCATGTCCAGTAGGGGTCTCTCATGTCCACTAGGGGTCTCACATGTCCACAGAGTAAAATCAGAACTACCATCAAGCCATCTTCGGCAGAAAGAACCATGGAGAATAAATAATTGTAGCTATCACCTGTGGTTTTTGAAGTTTCTTTGTGTGTCTCTGTGTGTATTCTTCAAGTGTGTTTTAAATCATGTATATCGTGTGTAGGCTTTGTATTGCGTATATTGATGTCTGTCTTTCTTCCTTCCTGTCTGTGTCTATTATTTGCGGGGGAATCTCTGTAAACATGCAATTACACAATTATACAAGTATACATAATCCAAAGCAAAGCAAATAATGAGCAAAGTGATGGAAGTTCCCATAAAACTAGATATATTAACTAAAACCCCCAACTTAATGTGTATTCTTAGTGTGGTTGAAAATGTTGATTATTATTGTCTGACTCACACATAAATCTAATCCCATCACACACAAATCTCATTTCCACAAAGACTGGCCCTCAAATGGAAAGAAAATCGAATCAGATGCTAACCTGATTGGCCTCTGATGTAGGAGGAAACGGCAAGTTAAAACTGTTATGGATTCCCCCATACACACACACACACACACACATTCACACACACACACACACACACACACGTATACACACACATGTATACACACACAAAGGTGCACACACAAACGTGTGAATACACACCTGACACACGGCACAAACACGATGCATACAAAAACGCAAAACACACACACA
This sequence comes from Gadus morhua, assembly GCF_902167405.1. Taxonomy (NCBI): domain Eukaryota; kingdom Metazoa; phylum Chordata; class Actinopteri; order Gadiformes; family Gadidae; genus Gadus; species Gadus morhua. The sequence continues at coordinate 21,269,918 of NC_044057.1, forward strand.
TACAAAACACCCACAGAAAAGACACACACACACACACACACACACACACTTAAAGGCAGGAAGGGCAGTGCGCACATTAAAAGGAGTTGCTTTGACTACAGCAGCTCATCTCACATCCCTCTCTTTGTGTTCTCCTCTGAACACGTGGGCTAGAGGAAGAGGAAGACGAGAGGAGAGGAGACGAGAGGAGACGAGGCAAGGAGGGAGGGCGCCGAGACGTGCGTGGAGGAGTGCTGATATCAGAGAGCCAGGGAGGATGGGCGCGCCAGACGCTGCACTTTAATTGATAGGGCTAATAACTCCCCCCCCCCCCCCCCAGCCCCTATAAAGTGAACGGCCCCAGAGCTAGCTGGGGGTCATCGTTGTGGTCCGAACCCCAGCCTGGGGTCAGGGGTCCGAGGGGGTGGAGTGTGACGTGTGTGTGTGTGTGTGTGTGTGTGTGTGTGTGTGTGTGTGTGTGTGTGTGTGTGTGTGTGTGTGTGTGTGTGTGTGTGTGTGTGTCTGGGTTGGGGGGGGGGACACTGACCAGAGACCATAACATGGTAACACAGGTCACCATTCATCTGAGAGATAAAAACCAAAGACAGTGCTGGGATCTCTCCCTCTCTTTCACTCTCTCTCTGATTGCGTTTCGCCGAGTTACACGTATCAGGAAAAAGAGAGATACAAGGTGTTTGTGGTGGAGGGGGAGAGCTATGCTTGTGGTTTATCTCACCGCTAATTGTGTACAGCCACACTGGAGGCTCCGCCTGTAACACGATACTCAACACATCAGGATTATTGAAGAGTTTCTGTTGCGAAGGACTAGGATGATGATTAATCTCAATGATTAATCGACTTGGTTCCTCAGCTCCTCCCCCCCGCCCCCTTCCTTGTTTCCTTGCTCCCTACTACCGAGCTATTATTTGAGCCCGGGTAATCCCAAACATACACAGACTATAACGTCTGGAGGTATAGGATGGAGAGCCCTCAGACAGAGCAGGAAGCGATGACGTGAGTTTGTTTTTTTGTTGGTTTGTTTAAGGTTTTTTTTCTACGTGCCGGGTTGCTATCCGTGACACATAAACCGGACCTAGATTTAAACCATAGATAGGCCCTGAAAGAGAGACTGGGACCGACAGGAACACATTGAAACAGATGCACATGCACACCCATACACATATACTTGGACGTAGATAAACCCAATGACAGACACACACAGACAAACATCCACACAGACAAAAAGACAGACATAAACACACACACACAAATAAACATATGCACGTAGAAATATGAACAAAGAATAAAGTAAAAGAAAATTTAAAAAAGCATTCAACAAAATATACATTCATAACATTTCAAAGGATAACAACATTTTGACTATGATTGAGTACAAAACCAAAGCCTGTGAATTCACATAGCAATTCAGTTAGTACAAAAGGATTTCAATACCGAGACATTCTTCTGCCCAGAGAAGTTTGAACGCTGATTAGAATTCCTAAAAGATCTCTGCTGTTTCCTCCCTGCCTCTCAAACAGGAAGTAAAACGTTGCTTGACTTCCGCTTTGGTTGTTTATTGCGACCCAACTTCCTGTTTTCAGATCCATCCTGATAGGGCCTCCAAGTCCCCGGGCATCCCCCCCCCCCCTGTACCTTCACCAGCCCGCCTCTGTCTCTGCCCGGGTGGTGGTGGGTTCTTCTGTCCAGTCTGAGCCCTCCTACTCAGACATGTGATGTGGTCAGTTTTGAGGATTGTGAATTCTATGTCTGCTTTATGATGTGTATGTGTGTGTGTGTATCTACACATGACAATGACTGAGTGTGTGTGTGTGTGTTTGTGTTTCAGGGCCTTCCGTTCATAGGTGTATACGTTTGTTTGTGTATATTTGTGTATACACAAACATGCATGCCTGTTTATTTGTGTGTGTGTGTGTGTGTGTGTGTGTGTGTGTGTGTGTGTGTGTGTGTGTGTGTGTGTGTGTGTGTGTGTGTGTGTGTGTGTGTGTGTGTGTGTGTGTGTGTGTGTGTGTGCGCGCATGATGGTCACGAGCAGCCAGGCCACTGAAGAATGCAGATCAGAGGATAGAGAATGCCAGGAATGTCCGGGTAATTTTATCTATCTCCCCTCTGCTGCCACAGGCCAGCTATACCTGAGCATATTTCTTGCCCAGAGTCGGCAAGATTGGGCCTGTGTGTGCACACAAACCAAGAAGTTGTGTATGCTTGCAATGCGTGGATAAGAGGTCAAAAGCAAGAAACAATCGCTGGGTTAACATGGTGAACATCTCCAGCTCGGACCCCACACACACACACACACACACACACACACACACACACACACACACACACACACACACACACACACACACACACACACACACACATTCTGGCTTATACCCTTTTATGGTCCTCAAGGAACAGGTATAGAACACATAAACCTACCAGACACTGCCCAATGTATGTGATCAAACTAGCCAGCTTTTGTCACGCACACACGCTACTGTGTGCAATTGCACCGCCCAAAAATACCAGTTCCCAGGCTTTTAATAAACTTGTAATTCTATATCACATCAGCTCAAACATCTCTCTCTCTCTCTCTCTCTCTCTCTCTCTCTCTCTCTCTCTCTCTCTCTCTCTCTCTCTCTCTCTCTCTCTCTCTCTCTCTCTCTCTCTCTCTCTTCTCGCCCTCATCATGGCCGCCTCTGTTTTCACTCGGCTGCACAGACAAAGACTGTTGAAATGATTACGGCTGGGCCTGAACAGTTTGTGTTTTTGTGTGTGTGTGGGCTTGGGTGTGTGTGTGTGTGCGTGTGTGTGTGTGTGTGCGCGTAATCTCCAGCGAGCCCTCCAGCGGAGACCGTGACACAGGAAGAGGGAGGAAGAAGTTGATTGTTCTGAAAACCAGAAGCCAATGACATCATTTCAAAGGGCACTATTCAGAGTGTTCACAACAGGGAGGTGTGTGTGTGTTTGTGTATTTGTGTGCATATGTGTGTATCATTATGTCTGAGTGTGTATGACTGTTTGTGTGTTTCCATTGGAATGCGTGATTAGTTTGTCTATATGTGCACGTGTATCTGTATGAGTGTGTAACTGCGTATGTGTTTTTGTATTGGGCGTGTATGCCTTTTTTTTGGTCGCAATATATTTTGGTTTGTCTGTGTGTGCGCGGGTGTGCATGTGTGTGTATTTCTGTTCCTGAGAGGCTAAATAAGCAACAAGGTACAAGGTATAAAAACCAAACCGCGGCCAGCAATTTCAAAGCCTCACATGCTGTGTTCTTGGAGGTGTTACTCCGAGCGCTTGCTCTGTTGGGGGAGCTAGGGGGGGGGGGGGGGTCCAACTGCTAAGAACCCTCACACCCGTCCCTTCCCCTCTTCCTGCTGGCCCATGTCTCTCATGCTGCTCCGCAGTGGGTCAGCTACCAGAGTGTGGGTTTTATGGTTTGAATATATGTTGGTCTGCATGGCAGAGCAGGTCCATGTTGGGTTCGTGGCAGGATGTATTTTAAAACGGGATGGGACAACAGCCACAGCAGGAAGGCCAGGGTCCTGAGGAAGTGACTGAGCCTGAGATGGTGGTGGGGTGGGGGGGGGGGGGGGGGGGGGGGGGGGGGGGGATAAGAGAATGCGAGACAAACAACAAGAATTGGGCACAGAGCTGTTTCAGAACATAAGGAAAGAGAAAAACCTCAGGCGATAGCAGCTGAACGTTAGAAGAAATAGAAAAACATGAATAGAATCTGCAATTGTACGATGAGGGTGCGTTCCTCTTCGCTGCTGTGAGGACCCGCCGCCGGAGGAAAAGGTCGTTCTTAAGAGGACGAGGTTCCACCTTCCAATAGACTGATCAATCATGATGATGTTGGGCCGTTTGTGTGTGAGTGCGGGTGTGTGACCGGAATAAGACAGCTTGTGTACAGCCAACTCGGGGCGCTGGTTCTGTAAGGGGAACTAGAGAGGGGGGTACGGTAGTAGAGTAGGCACACAGGGAAGGGAAACATGGACATACAGCGATATTTACATACAGTCAGACAGACTTCCGGGCATTGTCAGACCGAGAGCGTCGATGTCAGATCCACTCCTTCCTGTGCAGAAGGGAGAACGCCATGCAATGACAATGGGCCCAAAACGGGACAAAGAGGAAATGTTTAAATTTAGGCACCATCTCCTCTCGCGCAGCTATGGATTGGTGGTGGTGCTGTTTAGTTTTTAGTGAATTCCTTCAGTTCCCCCCTTCCCCCCCCCCCCCCCCCCCCCCCCCATTGTGTTTTTTCAATAGAGGGATTTTCACATTCAACGTAAATCCCAAAGGAGGTCCACTATGTGAGACCAGAGTTCAGTCAATCACCTCTCTTTCTCACTGCCATGTTCCCTTTGAAAACGATCAGTGCCAAGTCAAACACAACAAACTGGCCAAACAGAGTGGATATTTAACAGCTAGGCTTTGGAGAGGAGGTAACCGAGGCATTTATAAGGAAATATCTGTATGCCTGTGTGCGTGTGTGTGTGTGTGTGTGTGCGCGTTCCTATCCCTGTGTGTCCACCACCACCACCCGCGTGCGTCTGTGTCTGAAAAGTGCACGTGTGTGTGCGGTTCCCCTGGCAGTTGGGCGTCAGCGTGCGCTGCGAGTTTCTCACCACAGACCTGCGTGTCGGCGTCTGCTGGAGCTTTTGGGCGCAGGGCAAGAGTTCACGCGTCTCTGCCTCATTTGGTGAGTTGCTCCCATTTCTTTCCAGATAGTTGAAGAAGTCTAGATTCAACTTGTGCTGCTCCCTGAAGAATGACTATCATCGACGTTCTGATCGGTTTTACTGATGGATACAAAACGTGTAGGGTTTGGTAATAGAAAAAGCGTTTTATCACTGTGTTTTGTTGTGTCGCGGAAGTTTTCTTAACCGGGGTTTTTTTGGAGGTAAGTGAATAGGCTATAGCTTCGTTTTTTAACTTTGTTGATTCGCCGCCTAAGAAATCTGCATCCTGGTAAGTCTCCCCCTGTATGTCTAATACACGGGAAATAGCCAAAGGTTTGCGAACAAAGTGTTTAGAGTAGCCTTACTTTGTTTAGAGTAGCTTCGGCTGACTAAAGTCCTATTTGGTGATGTCAGTGGCGGCGCCAGAGATTTTTTTCTGGTGGTGCTATGGGGGTGCTCTGCGTTTTACTGAGGGTGCTATGAAATTAGGGTGATAGCATATGAGTCTCATTTTTCTCTACTACAACACCTCCCCACCATATCGTCACATATGTTTACACGTTTGCTCTCTAACAGGTCTTTGGGGATTCAGTGTGTGGATTAAAGTTTGCGCCAGATGACTACCAGGTCACCACTACCATGAGCGACAAATTAAACTAAACATGCCAAGTTCAATACACTTCTAACTAAAGACGGCAGATTAGAATGTCAGATAGAATTAACTTAAACAGGCAAAGAGTCAGAAATGCTTTCAAAAAGAGTATATTATTTTAGGTCACAATCAAAACATGAATGAAACCAAACAGTAGGCACTCAAAACCACAATAATAAGAGATCAAAAAGTGTATCAAAAATTGCGCACAAAACTATGCTTAAAAATCCTTAAGAAAAACCAAAATATAGGCAAGCCAGCAGATCAGGTGTCATTTTCCACCTAAACAAGAACAATGTGACAGAAAAACACATTGTAAACCCAATTGCAAAAACCCAGCAGAATGCAACAGACAACACGGGAAAATCTTTCACTTACCTACGTCTTCATAACAGGACAATGTGCCTGTTGTGGTGGTTGAGAGCGAAGGCATCTATGATCCTGTCGATGTCCAAGGCCCGTGCTCGCAGAGGGTTAATCGCCAGAAGTGCAAGGTCACTGGTTCGGCCATCCCTACTGCTATTCCTCAGGTAGCTCTTCAAGCGACGCAGACAAGAAAAACTGCGCTCGCAGCTCGCAGATGTTACAGGCAGGGTCAGAGATATGGAGATCAATTTGTAGAGGTCCACGAAGGCGTCTTTGTAAGGCCGCATAAGGGATAGGCAGTGGCGGTTTTAGGTACGGGCGAACCAGGCAGCCGCCCGGGGCGGCATATTTGTGTGGGGAGCCAAGTCACATGGGGGGCGCCACGAGCAGTAAAAAAGAAATCGCGCTGCGTAGCGGTTATCAATGAAGTACTACATAACATTGTGTTGGGAATAGGTATTTTGGCGCCCACTCTGGCTGCAGGCGCACACCTGCTCGTTGAGAAGGTGCCGTGCGCAGACGGATGAAACCCCCACTGAAGCCCGTAGGTTCACGATACGTACCCCCCAGGTCATCTGCTGTCAAGAGATCGAAATTGGGAGACTGTAGCGCATCGGACATGAATTTGCTAGTTCTGAAAACATCCTCAAAAATAATTAAATGCAGAACAAACTGCTCATCCATAAGGGAACTGACAGATTTAGCCTCTGTCCTCCGTTTCGCATTCTTGTCGCGAACAGTGTCACGCAGGGTAGCGATGATAGCCGGGAGAGTTCTCTTGACTGCACAGATAGCATCATACTGGCATGCCCAGCGAGTGTCACTCAGTCTCTTCAGCTCTATGAGCTGTGCCGTTGAAAGTTCCCTTTGTTTCTTCAGAAAGAGATCGTGCACCACTGACCCCGAAAAAAAACTTGTACAGTGTTTGCAACGTCTCAAAAAATCAGCGGCAGCATCTACATTATGCACACAGTCCACCAACACCAGGTTAAGCCTATGAGCATGGCAGTGTATATAAACTGCTTGCGGCACCTCTCTTCTGAAAAGTTCTTGGACTCCGTTGTTACATCCAGACATGACTGAGGCACCACCATAGCACTGGCCAACACAACAATTCAGGTCAATACCGCACCGACTGAGCGTCTGCTTGATGCTTGCAAAGAGCGAGTTTGCGTCTAGTCCATCTGCTTTGGTGAAATGCAAGAATTCCTCCACCACTCTCTCTGATTCCGTGTTCAAATAACGCACGATCACTGAAATTTGCTATTTTTTGCTGATGTCTTTGCTTTCATCCACCAAAATAGCAAAATGTTCAGCGTCCTTTACCTCATCCCTTAATTGTTTCCTAATCATTTCTGCCATTACATTGATGATCTCATTCTGCACGTCATGGTGCACATACTTTGCATTTGACGGGTTGTTATCTAACTTTTTCTGAACGGTTTTGTCAAATTTTCCAATTACAGATAGCAACTCATGGAAATTACCCCTGTTTGCTGAATCCTCATCTTCAATGTGGCCTCGCTGTGCGATCCCCTGACAGGCAGTATAGCGCAAGCTTTCCACAACGCCCATCATGTACCTTCTGTTCTCCTGGATCAATACCGAATGTCCTTTATCCAGCATATTTGTTATTTTTGAACCGCTTTTTGCTTTTAGCTTAAACTCAGTCCATGCCTCCATGGCAAATTTGTTTCCCATACTTTCGTGATGGCCCTTAAAAGATGCTGTTGCTTTCCGCCAGTTATGAAAGCCACTGGTTGTATACGTTGGCTCCCGATAAAACCCGTGCCCTCCTCCACCGAGAAAATGCCTGCAGGCAAAGCAAAAGACGGCATCCTGAGATACACTGTATTCCAACCACGGATATGGTTCCATCCAGCTCTTACAGAAACTTCTTTGCTGGACTCCAAACATCCGAGTTGGATATTTTTGTAATATTGGTCATTTCGGACCATCCTGGGCGTTCATGCTTAAGTCACCCAGGGTGCTAGCATCATGGCTAGCAGCGCCCTCAGTAGAGGTGAAGGGTTGACTTGGACCAGGACGTTCCTCTTCTTCTACATCAGAATCAGAATCCACTACCTCTTGCATTTTTTCTTCCTCTTGAACGTCTTCTTCAACTCGAGGAATTTTTCGGATCAAATACCGATCCATTTTCGTGATTTTGTGAACGCTTGACTTAAAATTGACCGATCGCCAGGATTACTGTTACTTAGCCTACTACTCATTGAACAATCACGTTCACGCACGCAACGTGTCTGTGTCGTGCTACGTGAACAATCTGTTTATTTCAATCTGTTATTTTCTTTTGTGATTAAAATATTATTATCACACAATACATTTTATTAAGAACTCAGAATGAAATTAAATAACAATAATAAATAAACCATTATTTTCTTGGGGGTGCTATGGGGGTGCTATGGCCAATCTAGGGGGTGCTCTAGCACCCCCTAGCCCCCCCCTGGCGCCGCCACTGGGTGATGTTGACATGTCTACCTGCTGTGATCGATACGGTGGATCAATTAATTAGATCGACCCGCTGATTGATTGTATAACGTTATAGCACGTATAGAAGTGGCCGAATATCGTGAGACTGGTCAATCAATGGAGCTCAATGACTGAAGTGTTCGATTGTTTTTCGTAATTTTATATGAAAATTATTGTATTCTTATGAAAGTGCTTTGAAAAATATGGCAACACGGAGTCTACCTAGATATGATTCGTAGCTATGGGACAGTAAGTCTATCAGCAAGATTAAAGAAGGTTTATTAGCAATTCAAAAAATAGCATGTGAAGTGAACTGATTCGTCACAATATAGAAAAAACCGTAAGGCCTGGAGCTCTATAGAAATAAAATTGGATGATTCTAAAATAATAATGCATTATAATTGGTCATCTGAGTACAAAATTACAACCTTGGCCTACATCAAACGTAGCCATTATGAAAAGGGGGGTAATTAACAGGCAATGGTAAAGGAGGCCTGTTCGAGTCAAGTCCTCTGCCTCAGGAAATGTTATTTCAGCTAGATGGTGATGTCACTGTTGGACAGCAGGGCTGGAATGACCAGATAGCTCTGTATTATACGTTTCCATGACAACAGGTTCTCCTGGTATAAATGGTTGAGGGGCTCTCATGTCTGAATAATTACCAATAAGCACCGAGCGTGCAGTGTGGGGGGCATTCTGTTTGCTGACTCACAGTTATCAAACGTGTGTGTTGGGTCTCCCCCAGGCAAATGAAAGAAAGAAAGCAATATAAATCTGTTATGAATAATAACACATTCTTGTCTCTCTAGGTGCATGTGTGCTCGTGTGTGTTTATGAGACGAACATGATGGCCATTGAAGCGAGCTGACATCGTGGGATGTGAGAACATGGAGGACACAAACAACGCCGGCCCCCCGAGCCCCAAACCCAACGGCTTCGTCAACCGCCTGTTCAGCGTTTCCCTGGACGTCCAGAATGAAACGAGCAGCGTGTGCATTCAGGAGACGCCGCCCGGGATCACCGACGCTGGACCACCGCCGGAGGACCAGGCTCCCCAGGTTCCCCTTCCCAAGACCCCCGGGAAGGACAGGCCGCCTGAGGTGCTCCGGAGGGACCGTCGCGCCACCGGGGGGATCTGGAAGATCCTGACCCGGAAGAAGGTGGCCTCAGAGCTGGAGAGGAGACCCCATTCCATGATCCTCCCCGGGGAGGCCTCGATCCCCAAGTTGTCCTTCGCCGACAAGGTCCGCTCTTTCAAGAAACTCAAGTCCCCGTCGGTCTTCAGGGGGAAAACGGGGAAGCTGTCCAGTGCCAAGTTTGGCAGCTCCTTTGTGGACGAGGACTCCTTCTGCCATGACTTTGGAACGCCCGGGCAGCCCAGCAGGGGAACGCTGAAGCACCGCGCCAAGAGGCACTCCTACGCAGGCTACACCTCGGAGTACGAGTGTTCCTTTGAAGACCTTGAACTGCCGGCCCCGTCCGAGAACCACTACCCCGCTCCCGCCGAAGAAGCCGTGACCCAGAATGGCTGCAAGCCGCCAGAGAGAGTTTGCTATGCTAAAAGGACGGCTAGTAGCAACTCGACCAACTGTAACAACATAGCTGCCGGCGGCGAGGAGCAGAGTGTTCGGGGCAGCCCCAAGGCCCAGCCGGGGGGAGCGAGGAGAGCCAAGGGCCCAGATGTGTGGAGCTACTTGCGGAGGATCTCTCTGCTGGGCAAGGCCAATCCCGTGTACTCTGAGAGGAGCTTTGACTCTGAGCTCCCCACTCTGGACAAAACCATGGACTCAGATTGCGGCTCGGTAGACTTTGAATCCGTCAGAGATTTCCAACCGGCGCCCCCGAAACACTTAGACGGCAAGGGCCATTTCGGTGGCTTTTTAAAGTTCTTCAACAGCTTCACCGAGAACGCGAGAAAATGGCGGTCGACTCCGACGTCTCGTTCGTTCTCCCCCCCGGAGGAAGGGAAGACCCCAATAGACTCGCCCCGTGCGGGAGAACGCCCCGTTGAAACCATTCACAGCGGCGGGTCCTTTACTCTGCACAGTCAAGGACACCCAGTCCCCCTGCCCTCCCCCAATATCCCCAAACCCTCCCAGTCTAGCACCCTAGAGAGGCACGGCAAAGCCACCACTGGGGACGCACGTTCCCCCACCGTGGTTCTGAGGGCCTTTAGAACTTGCCCAGAGTCACCCGCTGTCAATGGAATTCACTGTAAGAGTTCAGAGGGTGCAGAGAAACCTACACACAGGCAGGCTGTTCAGAGGGCCCTGGTGACAATAGAGAAGCCCATAGCCCGGCCCAGCCCGAAGCGAGACAGGGAGAATGTGCCTGCCTATGTTGCCCGAATGGCTTCCTCTGCCCAGCTTTGTCCAGAGGAAAAGGCAGAGGGACACTCTTCAGGAAATGAGCAAGATTCCACTGAGGCTCCACCTGATTCACACCAGACACGGGAATTAACCGGCCAATCACAGGCGGGAGACAAGGAGAGTATAGCCAATAGTGTGCCACCATCCGACTCCACAGAGGAAATATTCAAGGTATGTGTTGATATCGGAATATGTGGTAAATCTATTGTATTTGGCTCTAGGAAATACAGTATTATCGGTTGCTCTTATGAAACATTCTTATATTTGATTAAAAAACGTAGTGGGAATGTTATTATTTTTGAGTAACACAAGTATTCATTAAAGTATGTTAACCATAGGTATATAATGTTTCAGTGGGTATTGGGTTCATGGCCTAACTCGATTTCCATTACAATCCTAACGCCATCATTTACATCATCGTCCATGCTACGCATCATGTAACAACTGCTCATGACCAAATTACCATCATCTTCGCTCCATCCGCAATTTTAACCTCCTTTAATTCCCAGTTCATTAAGTACAAGCCTTAAGGAAGTGTTCAAGTCACTCACACACACACGCACACGCACACACAGCCCGACGCTCGCAAAACACACACATGCACAACCACACTATTGTACAGTTGTCCTTTTGCTCCATCTGTTGGAGAGGAGAGGGAAGTCAAGAAGTTAAGAGAACTGATAAACGACAACAACATATACCCACCCCCCCCCCCCCACCTACCCCTTCCCGTTCCCTACTTCTCCTAGCATAGCAGGAAACCCAGTCTACCATAGATGTGTGTGGTTCCCCCCCCCCCCCCCCCCCCGAGCCTCAATGGCTTCCTCTACACCCCTCCCCACCTCCCCATTCCCCCATCACACTCTGCACACTCTTGCAGAGGCATTAGTCATCCTCCCCCCCCCCCCGCCCCCACCACTCCACTCTCACACCAGCAAGTCAGGACACGTTAGCCCCGGCTAACTCGCCCAATAACAAGATCCGATATGACATCCCTCAGTGCTAAGCGGTCCTAGCATAGGGGGGGGGGGGGTTGGCCACAAAGGAAGACTGTGGGAAAAGCGCGTTTAGACAGAGAGAAACGATGACACAGAGTCGATCCTGCTCCCTAATCCCCTGATTGTATACAGAACAAACCCACCTGTCTCCAGTAATTGTTGTGACTCTCGTAATATGGCCGTTAAGGGCGCGGCCCGATTGGGTGGGTGGATTGTTACACATGCTCAGTAATCACAGAACCCAACGTTCACGCTTGGTTCGACACCGGCGCCTGCCAACCAGTTTTCAGTTTGGATTCATACACAAATACGTGGTTAACGTGTATAGGCACTCTCAACGTTTTTACAAATCAGACAACGGGTACCAAGTAGTCTCTGCCTATCACAGCTGTGCGAGCAGATTGCCGTCGTCCAATCAGCCGGCGGCAAAGATCGGTCCAGCCCGATCCCGCCGACTCACTGTAGCTCCTGGAAGGTCCGGGCGCGACCCAAGCCCTCCCAACCTGCCCGCCCTCGGCCCCGCCCCGCCTCGGCTCTGCTGGACCTCGGGAGACCACCCCCCCGGCCAGAGGGGGATCTGTACCCGGGCTACGCCGAGGTGGGCTCGCTCTGCCGGCGCAGACGCAGGCCGGTGGCGGCGCCGGTGGCGGCGCCGGCGGCGGCCGTGACACACGCCGCCTACCCCCCGGGCCAGAGGACGAGGACGGCGGGCCGCTCCAGACCCCACTCTGTCATAGAAACCAGCGTCGCTATGGAGACGCAGGCCACGCAACTGCACCACAGAGTAAGAGCATGAGACGCATAGACACGAAACGTGGGGCACAACTTTAGGACATTTAAATTCAAGTTCAGAAAAAGGCAAAGTACTCGCGCACTGAACAAAAAAATAAGCAATCAAAAAGGATCAAAAGCGTTAAAAAAATCCAAAGTAAATACCATAAATCTCATGCTGATGTGGGGAAAGAGTAAGTGCAGGAGGGCAGAGGCTCAGGCCAGCCGACTCCGCCAACCCAGTGATAAATATAGCCTTCACCAGCCCATAATGAATCAAACACACACTGCAGACGCCGAAGGGAAGCCCAGCACTAACCCGGCATTTAAACACTCACCGCCACACACAACAATGCATGCATGCGCCGGCCCATTTATTGAGGCCTCCGGGCACTGCCCTTCTACCTCCATTTCCCTCCCTTCAATTGTCTCTCCGTCTCCCTCTTCTGTCTGTCATCCCCTCTCCATTTCCTTTTATTATTCCCGTCCCTACCATATCCCATATCCGTTCCTCACCTTCTCTTACCGATCTCAGCTCCTTCTATTTTTACTCCTTTTCACATTGTTCCGTTCTGCTTATGTTTGGCTCTATCTTTTTATTTCAACATCATTTTTTTTTCTGGCCAATTTCCCGCCTCATCGTCCCCATAAGCGCTATGGCTCTCCTGCTCCTTACTCAAAGTCACTTCTCCTTAACCTGAGAGAGCGCACCTGGTCTGAATGATGTATAGTCTCCCATGGTTCACTGCCAGCCACGCTGCACACTATAATCCACCTCGCCGGAATAGACCTGCAGGAGGTGAAGTGCTTTAATTCACTGCAAAATAAAGAGGACAGGGGACTAAGGCATAAAAAACATGTGATTTGAAGGGCAAGTGTGTGTGTGCGAATGTGGGTGTGTTTGTGTGTGAGAGAATGCTTGTGTGTGTGTGTGTGTGTGTGTGTGTGTGTGTTTGTGTGTGTGCACATGCGAGTGTGCACGTTTGTTAGCAGATGTGTGTGTGTGTGTGTGTGTGTCTGTGAGCATGCATGCATGCATGTACGTGTGTGAGAACATGAAAGCGTGTGTTTCGTGTGTGAGCCTGTGTGAATGTGTGATGACATGTAAGCCCATTAGCCGTGGCGTTGTCTGCCACGGGCGGGCGGTCCATGTCCTAATCACTCAGCCCCCTCCAGGCCCTCTCGCGGCCCCCCGGGGTGTCCCCGCTGGAGCCCCCACTCAGGGCCTCCCTGCAGCGCTGCCGGTCCCTCCCTCTGGCCCCCAGCACCCTGAGCACCTTGGCCCTGCTCCGCCAGCAGACAGGTACCCCCGCCCACGCTTCTATTATTGTCCTCGACGCGTGATGTGTTTTGTATCGTGTTCTGTATTTAAACACTAGGTATTGTATTTGAGTTGATGGGTCTTTCTCTCGATGCATCTGTCTGCGTGGCTGTCTGTCGATCTGCACATCTCACGTCGGTCTGTCTGTCTGTCTGTCTGTGCGTCGTGTCGTCTCTCCGTCCAGTCTGTGAAGGCCAGTTGTCGCACTCCGTCCGTCTGCGCAATGGAGACACAGGGAGCTGCAGGAGAAGGCTGCTCAGACCAGGCTCAGGACCGCTTCAGGTTAACATAGTGAGTCACACACACACACACACACACACACACACACACACACACACACACACACACACACACACACACACACACACACACACACACACACACACACACACACACACACACACACACACACACACACACACACACACACACACAGAGAGAGAGAGAACATGTAATTAACTTAAAAATATAATGTGTATGAATATCTATAATTATTATATTTCTTAGAATGGCGACAATTACAGTAAACAAACATGCATACATACATACATACATACACATTAATAATGATAACTAACTAATCTAACTATAACTAGTGGAGTCTTGTTTTGTCTGACTGTCCTTAAATCTTATTGACACCCGTTCATCCTAACAACTTCAGGAAATGCAGTGTGCAGTTGTTTGGATGAGCGACTGTCGAGAAAGCAGCAAATCGGCCTGTTCCGAACAGTTTTTGAATGTTTAACGGGAACAGTATTATTACTATCAATAAGCAGAGGATCCATACTCAAAGGACCAATGTTCAAATAAACAGCACCCTTTCATTATGCTGACCAGGACTAAAGCAAACTTGCCTCCTAAAACCACATTAAAGTGAAGTAGCCCGCGGTTGTAGAGACCCTTTTGCTAACCACATACAGTATAATACATGTAATTGTAAGCAAAAGGTTGCAGTAACAACAGAACATCAAAGGAAATCCCACTAGCTTAATGCACCCATTTCTAAAGCCATATAATAGCAAGTGTAGCATGTATTCCTGAGTTGTGTAATATCCGCCTCCGAATGCATGGGAATAATGTAGCTGGAGTTCCCAAGACGGAACTGGCCCTCGGTTGGGAAGCTTTGCCCCGCTGAAATGATTCCAGTTAGCCAGTTGAGGTATATTAAAAGGCAGTTTCTGAAAAATGATCTGAAGATTAAGACTCTAGTGAGCAAGTTAGCGCCGCTTTTGTCTGCAATTGAATTATTTAAAAAAATGAAATGGTTATTTTTAACCCTCGTGGTTAAAACGGATCATGTGTCACAGCATGAAGGATTGATCAGCATAGATTATTAGATCAGCATTAATTCCCACCCACCATTAATCCGAGGGAATTACAGGCATGTAACTTGTGTTTGGCTCTAGGTAGTATGTTAGCTATGTTGACATAGTTCCAAAGTTAGCCTCTAAATATAAAAAAAAATGACACATTCAGATATAATATATTAGGTATTATAACAGTGTAAGAATATCACAGCATAATTATTTTCCTTTATAAAAAAGAACTAAAACATGGTTCCCTGCTCCTCACCGGGCTTGTAATAGTGATGTATCTATCACAAGTGAGGGAATCGTGGCTTTCAACATCATTCTATTGGCTCCCCTTTTACCTTTTTCTTTCCTACCGCGTACCTCAAACCGCCTTTTGAAGTGAATCTCGTGTCACAATTGCAAGATATTTTCGCTCACGAGCCAGGCATGAGACAATCGTTCTGATTACGAATCCCCCCCCCTGTCGTCTTCCACCCCCTCCGTATCCATCTCCACACAACCCCCCCCCCCACCCCCCCCCCCCTTAGCCCATAGCCCACTCCCAGTTTAAATAGTGTTGGTGATGCCGCTGGTGCACATTGTTGCCATGACACTAGCATGCTCCTCTTCATCTCCCTGTTTCTATCTTTAGGCAGTGTGAACTAAATGGGGGCCGTGTGTGGGTGAGAGAGAGAGAGAGAGAGTGCAAGAGAGAGAGAGACCTAGAGAGAGAATGACGTGGGAGAGACACAGAGGAATAGAGGGAGATGCTCTCATTGTGTGGAGGCTCCTTGTGTCATGACTCTCCTTGGTGGGAAAAGGGACGGAGTCTGGACCCCCGGGGGCTTTTGATTTGATAGGAGAATCGTGAACACGGTGCTTTAGTATCATTTGCATAGCAAAGTCCAAATACCACAGCACCACAGAGCCGTCTGCTGGTTCTAAACCACATCCCTTCTGAGGTAGAACACACACACACACACACACACACACACACACACACACACACACACACACACACACACACACACACACACACACACACACACACACACGCAATGTCCTCTATCCATGTAAGAGGAGATGATTTGCTGTCCAATGTCAAATTGTGTGTGTGTGTGTGTGTCCTATTTCTGGTAAATCATGCATTCTTGATGTGGTCATGTGTGTGTATTCCGTGCCAGGATTTATTCTCAACAGTTTTGTGATACATTGTGTCGCATGCGTAACAGTCCCACTTTCAGGGCAACTTAATGGAGCCCAGAGAACGTGGGCAGAGAGAGATTGATCGTAAAGTCGCTGCAGTGCATAACTACCACCGCCGCTCATACCTTCTCTCTTTTCCCTCGTTTCTCTCCACCCCCAAATCCCCCACGCGCCCCTCATTCTCTCTCCATAAAATACAAAACATAGTGTTTTTAACGCGAAAGATGGGCTTGAGATATTTAATTTACATTTAGGGCATTTAGCAGACACTTTTATCCAAAGCGACTTACAACAAGTACAACAAAATATCGCTGTCGGTACAGTAAGGCTGTTCATAGAACAAGTGCCAAGCACTTACTATTGCTATGTTAACCCATTCCTCGTATTCAACAAAGATAGCTAGGATAAGATGCTATACAATGCTAAGCACTATTTTTAAGTGCCTGGATGTACAAGATACAATAAATGCATACGTTAAGTTCCAGGGTATACAAACATACAATATGTGTGTAAGAGGGGTGTTTTTAGGAGAGTAAGGGAGTCGAAGGGGCAGTGGGGGTATAGGTGGGAGTCTATGCAGAGTCCAGGTGAGCTCTGAACAAGAGAGTCTTGAGTCTCTCGCTTAAACTGGTGAGCGACTCTGAGGTCCTGACATCGGCAGGGAGCTCGTTCCACCATTGGGTTGTGACTTTGTCGTGCGACCTGTGCTTGGTCCTAGCGATGCCGGTACCAGGCGTCCAGCTGAGGCAGTTGAGCGGAGCGCTCGAGCCTGGGTGTGAGGTCTGACTAATGCTCGGAGATCGGCAGGGCTAGTTCATTGACCGCATTGTGGGCCAGTACCATTGTCTTGAAGTTAGTATTAAGATTATACAAATTTTATGAAGAATTATTCTACAATTGTCCATGCCCAATATTTGAACAACAAAAAGGCCACACTTGACACAATTGAGAGGTACCACCTGCAATCCTTCAAAGTACACGTACCCCCATTTCAGAAACAAATGGTGGTATTCAGAAGAGAGCAGCGGTAACCCATAATGCTAGTTCCCACGCTGGCACTTCTTCTTTCTCTGGTCTTTGATGCTTCGCCTCAAGGTTTAGGTAAGCAGTTGTTAAAAAGCTTGGGGAAGCTGAGGTTTTCCCTTTTCTAGAGCGACCTGTCCCATCTCATCACATGACGCAACATCGTTCATTATGAATGGCTGAGTCAGCATGCGGGAGACGGGCTCAGCATTTGGGATGAAGGCGCCAACCTCACTAAAAACACTCCCTCGCTCACATGCTCACTCCCTCACTCACATGCTCACTCACTCACTCACTCACTCACTCACTCACTTGCCTGCTCACTCACTCGTATACTCAATCGCTCACATGCTCACTTTATCACTAACTCGCACATCACATAGACACACAGACACCCAGACACGTGCACGCACGTCACCACACATGCAGAAAAACAGTTTAGCAAACAGACACTACCAGCATCAGATCTTAGAAAGTGTATTTAATGGTATTAAGCACAGAGCCTGTATATAGTCTACAAAAGCCAAGATGCTTTGCCCTCTCCTCTCAGTCTCTTGGGCACTTCCTTTCATATATAGACTCTCATTTCAAATTTCCCTCTGATAGAGTCAGGATTCATCCTCCCAGGCTCGTGTGAGTCACTGCATCGACAATTTCATTATTTTTCTAGAAATATGGAACATGGGTTAGTAATATCTCTGTCAAACAGATTGTGTGAATATGTGTGAATCCTCCTTCACCACAACCCTTTATTTTGGAAGGCTGTCAGAGGAAGGCTGTGAATCTGTCCTGCTCAAAATAGCCATGCGCGTACATGTTACGTTCCACACTATCGCGGTTCATTCAATGCCGGTTGGGTTGCCAGGCTAGCAGCTTGTAGGTACGCTGCTTCTACGTAGCCACGAGCTAATGCTGTTAAAGCACGCGGTGGACTATGATAAATAGTAGCGTTGCTAAAGGAATCCAGGAGAGTGGGCGTGTTGGATCTCTCTATGCTCTTTCTTTCTCCAAAGAATAGGGGACACATTGTCAGGTGTGTGTGTGTGTGTGTGTGTGTGTGTGTGTGTGTGTGTGTGTGTGTGTGTGCGCGTGTGCGTGGTGACAGTGTGTGTGTGTATACGTGCACATAGGTGTTAATGCACTTTGCGGTTTGTACACTTTAAAGCTCACATACGTGAGCATACAAGGGACTACAACCACATGTGTTTTTGTGTGTGTGTGTGTGTGTGTGCCTGCGTGTGCCTGCGTGTGCCTGCGTGTGCCTGCGTGTGTGCACGCGCGCCTGCCTGTGTTTATGTGTGTGGGTATGTTGTGCATATGTGCAGGGAATAGTGGGAGAATGAGGGCGACGGTGATTAAGGCCTTTACGTAACTGTTTGAGAGGGTTTCTCCTACAGAAGCGTGTCTCCACCTCTTCCTCCGCTGATAGTCCCCACAGCGCCTGGGCCCTCGAGGCACATTGAGGCTATGCTAATCCCATGACTAACTGTTGTTTTATTTCTCTGTAGCACTTTATGTGCCCCAGCTCCAAGCACCAATGTGAATGCACGGACCTGTGTAAATGTGACGGCAACTGACTTTCGTTCTTTACTGTGAGCGTGCGTACTTGGAACATTCGGTGATGATTATACATTTACATGTAATCTCATGGTAAATGCTTCCAAAGCGTCTGACAAGTCTTTGTACAGTGATAACTTTGCTTCTGCTGAACTGCTTGATAGAGTGCAGGGTGGCTATATTACAGTGGGCCAACATAAATAAAAACTATTGTCCTGAGGTTATTTGGATTGCCTGAATAGCATGGGGTGTATATTCGAGAATCTAGTTTGATCAGTTGTGATTGGTTCTTGAGACAAGGTGCCGTATTTTTCTGGCAGCCATTACTTGAATAGAAAGTAGATTGTCGTTGGATGCTGCAAAACCAGTTAGACAGTACAGTATAACATAAGATCCAGTACTGCCTTCATTCCCGAGGGGAAATCCGCCAGAGGAGTAAAGTGTTCGTGTCTGTTTTCTTTTAAACCACTTAATCCCTTCACCAGCATTCTCATGCACTAAACAACAAAACAACAGCAAACACTTGAACCACAAAAAACCTAGATAAATAATTCAAAGTCAGGCGCAATCAAATGTAAAAAATATTCTTAGATCACCGTATTCTTTATATCCGTACACACACACAAACCCCCCCAGCTGTTTTCCTGTACACCTAAGATGGAAGCCGCTGTCCCGTCTAATGAAGCTCAATGCGTCAGCGGGGCGGCGTTATCCTGAGCATCGCCACGTTATAACCACCGCAGCCACCCTTTATCTTCCTCACGGCCCCCAGACAAAGAGACGGAAGCTCTGCCTTGGCGGGGCGGAGACGGGCGGCTGGTTAAAGAGGGCCCCGCTCGGGGCCCCCCCTGCGCCCGGCCGAGGTGACGCTCCTGGCAGCTGCCTCTTCCTGTGTGTGTATAAATCAGAGAGCGTCCTCTCCGCGTCCGTCTGCGCTCGACGCTGCGCGGGGCCGTGTCGGAAGAGAGCCCCTTCGTCACGCGTTACATAAACCACCCCCCCCCCCCCCCCCCCCCCCCCACCTCTCTCTCCCCACCACCACCGCCACCACAGCCCACCGCCGCCGCGTTCCCTCTTCCTGTGCTCTCGGCGCACGTCATCCCCTCCCCTCCATCACTGTCTTCTCCTCCTTTCTTCGTTCTCTCGCTCCTTCTTCTTCCTGCGTTCCTCTTTCCCTCCCTTGACCTTGGCGTCACCCTCTCTTCTCTCCGTGCTGTTTGTACCGCCTTTCACAGGTACCAGCTGTGGGGAAAACACCTGCATCCTGGGGCGTCGTGTGTGTGTGTGTGTGTGTGTGTGTGTGTGTGTGTGTGTGTGTGTGTGTGTGTGTGTGTGTGTGTGTGTGTGTGTGTGTGTGTGTGTGTGTGTGTGTGTGTGTGTGTGTGTGTGTGTGTGCGCGCGCATAAAGACGGCTGTTCCACATGGTTATACGGCAAGGTGTCAGCCGTTGATGTACATCTCTTTTGATAAGAGGAGATTCACTCGTCTACCAAAGGAAAAATACCAATGGGAACACTGCGCTCTGACACTGTCTCTCTGCAGAGTTTTAGCATTTCAATGCAGTGATTTCCTTTTGAATGCGGCATGTGAGAGTATTTGTGTGGGAATTTTTTATCTTCAAACAAGAAGAAGGGATTTCTTCTCCTGGATCCTTACTTTGATGGACAGCTTTTGTAGCCAATTAGAATGGATGTGTTATTCAAAGAGGGTGATCTCTGTCCCGCTATAGCTAACTGTCTACTAGAGTTTTTCTTTGTCTCTTGTGTATGTGAGAAAATGAAAAGGAAGAGTATCGATAGAAGTTTGGATTATTCTGCCTTGATAGCCACAATAATCAAATAATAATTGGAATACCTTCAGTCCCACTAACATTGTTTTGGTGTTGTTCGTGTGTGTGTGTGTGTGTGTGTGTGTGTGTGTGTGTGTGTGCGTGTGCGTGTGCGTGTCCTTTCCCCAGGTGGTCAATGGTATTTTGACAAATTGTCATGCCAGTGAGCCTGCTCAGTACAGCCCAGTGATAACACAGACTTGCTTAAGTAACCAGCCCGTCCACCGACTAGCCTCCTGTGCGACTCGTCCTTGTCTCTAAGTAATTGCATGTATTTTTTTCTTTTTCTTTAATGTTTTTAAAACTGCTGACCTATCAGTGCTGCCTTCTGGGAGCTAATTACACTTTGTTAAGCCACAGCCGATGCAACGTGCCGCAGTAGAAAACCCAAGCAGGATTTGTGCATCTTTACCACAGAGGTCAGAGTTCAACATATTAGGGTTCACCAGGGATCTCCTTTCAGAGTGATGCAGAGGTCTCAGAAGAGCGGGGGGGCCCACTTGACAGGTCGCACCAGAGCTGTTCTTATTTAAAGTGATTTAATTACATGATGGTGTTTTTCTCTGTGAGCTGGAGTGGCATCTTCAAGGGGATGGATATTGTTAATAGTATCTTTGGGCCACGACTAACAAAGAGTAGATCCAATCCTTTAGGAACATATTATTATCTGCTCTATAATATAACAGGCCAAGAGCAGTGCCACAGGGCAAGCTAGTCATTATCAATCTGCATCTAGCCATAGGGGATAGGCTACACAGGTAGGGTTTCAATGAGCTTTTTTTACTTTTGGCATTTCAACTTGGCATTTAGTATTGTATAGCCAAGACGAGGTCAAATTGTGCAAAGAATCCCTGAAAAAAACAGCTGTTAGCCGCAAGGTTATTAACATTCTTGGTTCTTTCTGTTTGCTCAGTTGTGTCTCTGCCTAGTTTCGTATCTAATGTTTGGTCGGGAGGGTGGGGGGTAGATACAACCTCTTTCTATGTTGTGACCTGCAGACATTTTCACTCAATTGAATCAACAGCTGATGTCTGAACAATGGCAACAGAAGCTGAGTTCAGGGAGGGGGAAAAACTTTAAAAGTTGAAACGTTTATTTTTAGGCGTTTGCTTGTGACTGAGAGCGGCTTGGGGAGGAAGCAGGAAACCGAGAAGCGTGGTTGTCATGGAGACGGCATGGAGAACGAGGAGAGTTTTGGCTAACTAGAGGGGAAATGGGTGCGGTGGGCTCTCTCCCATTAGCAAGCCATTGGCCTCAAATGTGCTAATTTACACAGACTCCAATGTGTGGACTATTCGAGTGGAGAACAGGCAGACTGTGGGGGGGGGGGGGCTTAACCTATCATATGGCGGCTGTTCTTCAACTCAAAGTATGCCCACAGTTTGTAACTGAAGTACATAGACCATTGACCACCATAGAGCATTTTTACTCACTCGACCCAGTTCAGAGGAGGTGTGCTTTTTTTTGTTCTACAGTATAATTTATTCCTTTTACGATAACTTATGTATAGTTTATTTTTTTTATTTTTTTTACTAAACTATAACCAAAGAAAATCTAGTTATAAACCAATGAGGGAGTCATATAACCTTAACTAAATATTCCCATGTCTCCGAATTTTTAAGTCAAATTTAGTTTTTCAATTCATAGGATAGTGTAGTAGTAGCAAAGGTGTTTTACTCCGTGAAGACAGGAACCAGGTGTGATCCCCCAAATGTCCACAGTCTACATCAAGTCATGAACAAGATGCATAACCGGCTCAAAACTGAAGCTGAAATCGCTACGTTGCTTTGGATCAAAGTGTCTGCAAAGAAGTATAAGAATTGATTGGAGCAATAAAAGTTTAGCGTTAAATATCCAGTGTTGTATGGTTTGAGAATGCAAGCACCCGGGCTGTTTAACAGAGTTTAGGAAGTCTTCTCACACACCAGCGCTGCTAGCCGCCACTAACCGCTGCAACCGCAAGCGAGCGCCAGACTTCAGAAGGCGTGATATCCATCGGCTGAGCGTGACGGAGCTCTCTGGCAAGGGCTCACCGTCACGCTAGACTGTCCTGCTCACCGTCAGACCATGACCAATGCGGTTCAGAGAGAGAATGTTTGTGTTGGGAGAGGTGGAGAGGTTTGGGGTCTGCTTGCTGGAATCTTCACGGTGACACAGCCTGAGCTAATGGCTAGCATAGCACAGCACCTGTTCTATTTTATTTTTTATGATACGTTACACAGGTCATATGATTTGTTATTGAACTTGTATCTTTTATCAGTCGCCCCAATGTCCCATTTTGAGGTGTAGTTGTGGTTGTAGTATTGGTCGTTGTAGAAGCAGTAGCTCGGTATTAATAGCGAAAAGATACGTTAGCCCTTATGACCTCGAAATGTGTTTTTGCATCTCTTGGTGTCCATGAAAAATTTCCGCCCTATCTTTTACCGGTAAGATCGGTATCAATATGACCACCGCAAGCTGGTTGTGTTGGGTCAGCCTGTTCTCCCACCTAATCGACAGAATAGGTTTGTTCTCTGCTGGCTGGGAGCTCCCGGTCTCTCTGCCAATGACAGGCCAGCCTTATTCTTCTGGGTGCTACCTTCTCACTCAGCCCGGTAGCCCCCCCTTACAGATGCATGTTGGTGAACAAGCATGCGAGTTCTGGTGTAGCACCCGTCCAGAGACTTCTGTAGGGTGGGCTTCAGGGTCCAGCTTTAACAGCCTTTCCTTCAAAGCAATGAAGCAAAGTAAGACCCACTGGTTGACGAAACAGCCATACAGTCACGTATGTCAATGTTCTGATTGCGTTTTTGAGAACATTTCTAGCAATTAATGTGTGTTTTATTTTCTATTGCTGAGTCGGTGAATATATGTGATGTTTAGTTTGTTCATTAATGCAACGTTTTCTATCGTTCAAATGGTGTTTCGTATGGGCGCTGCCATCCCTGAAACGACTTGTTTGACTTGATGTCTCTGCGATGATTAGTCATCTGAGCTGTTGTGATATGTGTTCTTTTATGTAACTGATGATGTTCTTTCCAAAAAAGAAATTTGAGTGACCCAGGGATGACATTCACTCTTCTTTGGGAGGGACTAGGCCGCTGAGTCTTTATGGGGCAGTTAAAAACGTTATGTTGCTTTGCCTCCACCAAAAAAAAATCCATTTCAACATCTAATTCCATTCATACATTTTATTCATCAAATTAATCGCGAAATTCCACTTTAAAGGTTTTTTGAAGCGTGAAAGCAATCAGTAAAATGTAAAATGCAGACGAGAAACATAGTAAAAGGCTACTAAATTGATCTGCTCCCCTGTCTCTGAGTAGTGTATGTATATGTATGAGCGCATTAGCATTGGTGTCCGCGTATATTTAGACTTTCAGATGTGACCTTTGTTGTCTAAATGTCAGGGAGAGCGGAGTGAAAGCCCACAGAGACATAGCGGGCTTATGTAACACAACCCCACATACACATCTGCACACACGCACACGTATGCACGCACACACACACACACAAACACACACACGTGGCAAACACAGACCCACCAACCCATGTGGTACATACACACACAGGGCACACGTTTCGATACACACTCTCTTGCTAACACGCACACACGTGGTACACACACACACACACACCCATCCCTACCCCCACTTACACTCACTCTCTTTCTCTCAAGCAAATACACCCACACACACCCACACACACATGAAGGGGGAAGAAAAGTGTATTTGAGGGAGGTTGTCATTTGGAGCTGTGAAGCATCTTCCTGCTCACTGTTCTAAAGACCGATGGCCCGGTGTTCAGGAGGGAGAGCTTTTATCAGCGTGTTGTTCAGGCCCAGAGTGCCCCTGACAATTATTTATGGCCTTAAAAATAGCGATGAAGAAAGCTTTCCTTTTTTTGCCGTATTTACTCCCAGTGCATCCTGGGGGTGATCCCGATCCGTCCTGTACCTCTGCCTTTTATATCTCTGTGAACACAGCCTGAGCTTGCAAGGTCGAGGGTGTGGCGTGGCGACTGAGGTTTCTAAAGGCATGAATCCATTTATGAATGACAATCTTCCATGTGCTTTACTCATGATCCGCCAACAAAGAGATTAGGGCAGGCCACTCTTGTGTAATACAGTAATTATGACGTGCTTGCCATGACTAACTTATAGATGGAAGCCTGCGTCACTGTATAGGCTACTATAACAAAGAAAAAAAATATATTTGAATATATTATTTCTGTTAAATTACCACAAGATCCGATAACTTGTCCATTCAGCTCAATGGCTAACCATATATGCGGATTATTATGGTTTGTAAGAGAAAGATCCCGGCAGCTTGTCCGATCGATACATGGGGTGAAGATGCTTCGCAGATGAAATAAGACCGCGATAGCTGGGCTCAGCTCGGTAGGGAAAAAGCGCGTTCCATTATTCTGACACGTAGCCTATTCACCTTCATCATCACGTGACCCCTGCTAATGATAAACGATAAATCACTTAGACCGCGATATTTTTAGCTGGGGTTTAGGGCGGGGTAATGGAGAGGTGGTGGTGGGGGTTGGGGGGGAGGCGACGCTTCTGCCTCTCTGGTCAATACAGTTTGCGAGGGGGCGGGGCGTAGGGGGGGGTCAGGGTCAGGCTGTGCCCCTCCCTATCCCCCCTACCCGACTCTCTTAATGGCTGGTGCCGGTAGTTTAGCCGACTGAGGGGAGCGCTGATCAGTATTCATGCGGGCCCGCCTCTCAGCAGCCTCCCAGCCGCTCTGGCCCTGGTCCCCTACTCACCGGTAGGCAGGCTGAGCAGCAGAGAGCAGCTTGCGCACAGACTCCCTCTCTCCCTCTCCCTCTCTCTCTCTCTCTTTCTCTCTGTGCCTTCACAATCTATTGGCCGGTGATAGTCGGTGTAGGGGAAGAGGCAAACACCGGCGGGGTGTTGACTAGCGGGGAGAAATCGCGGTGCAGACTGATGATGATGATGATGGTGAGGATGATGATGATGCTGTTCTGTTCCCGTGCCTTTATCATAAAAAGCGCGTAGTGTGTGAAGAGGCGTACAGGCGCGTTTTTTTTTTCTTCTTCGATTTTTTTTTGTATGTATTTCTTGCCTTTTACTGTAATGGTGGATATCTGGGCCGGTGTTGTTACGTATCGAGGCGGAGAGGCGAATCCCGCCCGCCAGCAGTAAAGAGCATCTCTTTCTGTACCGCATCTCAACGCACAACGACTGCCGCTGCCGCCGCTGCTACTACCGCTGCTACCGCATCACCACCATGGCCCTGGACGTCCAGACGTTTGTGGTTTTTATGGTGATCGCGGTTCTGGTGCTCGTGAACGTGCTGTTAATGTTCATCCTCGGTACTCGTTAATGGATCCGCGCGCGGGGCCCGGTGCGCCGTGCGCCGCGGGTTCACGGAGGAAAAGCAAGCAGGCGAGCTGCTGCTCTGCGCGTTCGTTGCGAGCAGGGACGCCCGGCGCGCCATCATGCAGGCTACACGTTGAAATGAATGACGTTGGTACAACATATTGTCTTTCTATTCCCTCCCTCCCCACCCACCTTCCCCCCCCCAAAAAATCTCCTCCGTACTTTCTTGTCTTGTCCCTCTAATCGTTTGTGACAGCTGGTGGTGGTGGTGTCTGGTGGTCGTATAGTTGTGGCGGATCATTTATAGATGTGGAGTTCTTATTTTGGTGGCCGGGGAATTCATTTATTCCCTGTCATATAAATATGCCCCCCCTCCCCTCCCGCTCACGTCCATCGCCTTCTATCCTCTATGTTGCATTATGTCATTTTTGTGCGTAGGCTAGCTGTAATGTGGGCTGTCTTTGACTGAAAAATGTGCGTTATCGCCAAATTATTTCATCGTTGATGTTTTTGAAACCCGACATTCCTGCTGCGTCAGGACTTACTTCTGAGGCACAAGTGAAAGCTAGGGATCCTCGGATATTACAGCCTAGGCCTATATATCGACACTACCCTCCTTGTAGAGGATGCTAAGCTAGGTTTTCTTGGAAGGTAAATAGTGGTGCTGTCGCTGCTGGCATCTGCTCGTGTTTATTTTGCATCTATAAGCTCCATAATCTGCGAGGGGACAGTAGCCAATAGCAGGCCAAGCTAGGCCTCATAGAGGACGGCAGTCATCATTTCAGGTTTCCCCCATTTTAGATACAGCTCCACTTTGCTCTCATTTCATAGTCCACGAAATAACCCCCTCCCTCCTTGCCCATTGGACATATTGAAGTGGTCCCCCGTTATAGATGGCCACACATTATCACACCAAACACCACTTCCTACATGATATATATTCCGTTTGAGAGATAGACAATCCTCCAAGTGAAAAAACATGCCACACAGAAGAAAGAAAGTACAGGTTCCCCTTTCCCCCAAATGGTATTATCTAGTAATGATAATAATAAAATACTGATGCGAGGGCAGATGTTTTGAATTTTGCATGAATATCATAAAATAGACATGCTAAAAGCCTTTGCTATCTATACACACACCTATGAGTAGAGTGGTGGGGTCTTGGTCGGGGTTGAAGAGTTACCTGTCCCCTAACACTCTATGCTAAGTGCATTTTGTGTGTGAGCGTGTGCTTGTGTGTGTGTATGTGTGCGTGTGTTTTTGTTCATGCCTTTGTGTGCGTTTCTGTGTTTATGGGCTTGTGTGCGTGTGTTAATGGGTTTGTGGTGTGTGTGCACATTTCTGTGTGTGTGTGTGTGTGTGTGTGTGTGTGTGTGCACATTTCTGTGTACATTCATCACGGGTCTGGCAGTGTGTATCACGAGCGGTGGTACCTCATTCACATGCGCTGGCATGTGGTGCTAGCCAGCGCGGTTTCCCATCGCTGTGATGCAGCAGATAACCCCCTCTCCTGCTCTCCTCCCCTCCCCTCAGCAGAGATCCCCCCCAGGGGTCGGTGAACATCATAATGATGCATGTTGCATCCAGCAACCTGCATATCAGCTAGCATGCTGTACAGCAGCACAGATAGGGTCGCAGTGTGGATGCACATCCACATGTCTCTACTGTGTTTGTTTGTGTGTGTGTGTTTGGGGAGGCGGGGGTTGTTGTGTGTGTGTGTGTGTGTGTGTGTGTGTGTGTGTGTGTGTGTGTGTGTGTGTGTGTGTGTGTGTGTGTGTGTGTGTGTGTGTGTGTGTGTGTGTGTGTGTGTGTGTGTGTGTGTGTGTGTTTGTGAGTGAATGTGTTAAAGCGCTACACACGTGAAGTTTCTCTTTGAAGCTAAATCTCTGGTGTTCACACATTTGGAATAATCCCCAATGGCAGGTGGTTGTTAATGGAGTTATGTTGAATTCTGTGCAGTCAGAAGTGTCAATTTGTTTACAGTATGTGTGTGTGTGTGTGTGCGTGTGTGCGTGTACACGTGTGTATGTGCGTGGCGATGTGATGCCCCGGGCACGATGTATGTGCAC
Source organism: Gadus morhua (assembly GCF_902167405.1). Taxonomy (NCBI): domain Eukaryota; kingdom Metazoa; phylum Chordata; class Actinopteri; order Gadiformes; family Gadidae; genus Gadus; species Gadus morhua. Next base: position 21,297,865 of record NC_044057.1, read on the forward strand.
GTTACCTCTCTCTGTGGTTTTTTTTCTTCTTTTTATTTTTTTGCCAGCCAGAGCATCTTTGATTGGCTCTCAGACTCTGGACATAAGTGTATTACATAACGGGGTTGGCAGACACCGAGAGAGGATGGTCCGCGAGACTCTCACTGTGTGCGTCGCTGAGCGAGAAGCGAAAAAAGAAAGAGCAGCAGCGAAGCCTCAGTCTGGAATACAGCGCCTCGCGAGGACTGCCCTCCCTTGTTTCCGCGTTCCTTTAAAAACCGAGAAGGGGGATTTATATTTGTCATGATTTGATGAGCCGGGCTTCTCCATGCATACTCTTTGTGAGCAGTTACATGCCACAAACATGGTAAGGCTGCTGTGTGTGTGTGTGTGTGTGTGTGTGTCGTTGTGTGTGTTTGAGAGCAGGGGGTTGTTGGAATGCAGGGGAGCTGCCAGTGCAGTGAATGCTGATGTGTTATGGTGCAAAGAAGATTTAAGCTCGAAAGAAAAAAATGCTTTTTTCTGTTCTTTTCTGGTCACCGTTAACCTATTCCCTGATCGCTCGTCTTTCTGGTGGAGTGAACACGTTTTGGACATCATTGCTATCTATCTATATATACAGGGAGAGATGTTTGAATATGTGGTCCATGTGATGGGAGAGTTATCTGCATTCATTTGCATTGACCCATATAGAGACTGTGCGGCTCGGAGACAGCTGTTTCACCCTGAGATATTTGATTTTGCGACTGCAGTATAACCATGGCGATGACTTAGGTAGTTCCAGCCGGTAGATGTATGGACAAGGTGTCTTGTGGCAGAAACCCCTGCATGGTTGAATGTTAGTCAGGGTCTCTGTGAAGGTGGTGTGTTGTGCGTGTGTGTGTGTGTGTGTGTGCGTGTGCGTGTGTTTGCGTGCGTGTGTGTGTGTTTGTGTGTGTGGATTGCGATTACTTTCAACTAGGGTATGAATCAGGCAATGGAACAGATTATGTTATATAATCCGGGTTCATTCCACAGTGGAAGGAGGGAGAGAGATGGGGTTTATAAAGGAGATGGTAGCATTGATCTCATTAGATTGATGGGTGGGATGAGTTGAACACAGGAAGAAACATGGGGGAATCTCTCTGGTTCTCTCTTCCTTTATCTCTCTCTTTCGTTCTCTCCCTCGTTCTTTCTTTCTCCAGGGCCTGTATTGGGAAGATTGATGGGGCCTAGAGACGATGGGCTTGGAGGGAAATGAGAGTGGTGGTTTGTTAAGCCGGGGGGGGGGGGGGGGGGGGTATATGAGAGATAGCCGAGGGAATAGGGGAATATGTGAGGTAGTGAGGAAGACAGGTGGACAGCCTAGGGAGATGGGGGGGGGGGGGGGGGGTATTTGTGTAGTGAGTTGTCGTTCGGAACCATCCATGTGAATCAAAACAATGATGTCACTCTACTCCAGGTTCCCGTTCTTAAGTCAGGGATGAGTTGACCTCAGAGCTTTTTTGAGCAGGGACTCGTATCGGGGGGTGTTGCCATGGCAGCACGACACATGTTTCCGCAGTAATCCTCCTACTTCCCCAATGTTCGGATCAGCAGTCCGAGAGGTAGAGATAGCGTTATCCCCCCCCCTCCCCCGCCTCACTTGGACCTAATCTAGTCCATCTATTTCTTCCTTTACGGCCAGAAACCCTGCGCGTGTGCGTGACGCTCCTGTGTTCAACCCTTTCCCCTGACGTAGAACTCTGCCATTTAGATCACGGCGGATGTTTCCGTTGGTTATTTTAGGTCTGCCCACAGAGGTCACATGGCATTTTAAGACACACACACACATTTACACACGCAACCATGCACACCGACCATCTCTTCTGCTCTTGGTGTTTGTTGTTGCACCCTAAGATGTCCTTGCCTCCTCTTCAGTCAACGCCGGCAGAGCATCTCCATCTGTCACCATGACGATGGCCGCCTCGTTCCTCTCTTTCAGACGTGGACATCCCTCCCGAGGTTCACACCTCCGGTGTGATTGTGTTCTGTCCTCCCCGTGTCTGTCTGAGTGACCCACGGGGAGCCCCGGCCGTCCGCAGGCTTACGGGGGGGGGGGGGGGGGGGGGGGGGTATAGCTGGGATCCTGATAGGGAAAGGATTAGCAAGAGACACACACTCGGAAACGCAAACACACGCGAACACGCGAGCGCCACGCACACTCGGAAACGCAAATACACGTGAACACACGCACACACACGCGCACACACAAAAAACGCATGCCCGCACACTCGGATACGCAAACACCCATTGGAGACCAAAGACACGTGAACACACGCGCGTGAACACACTTGGATACGCAAACACACTTGGATACGCAAACACACTCAGATGCTCGAACACACATTGGAAACCAAAGACACGTCAACACACGCACGTGCACAAACTCGGATACACAAACACACATTGGAAAACAAACGCACGCATGCATGGGCACGTACAAACAGCACGCTGCGGGGAGTATGCTCATGCTGGGTCGGTGACGCACCACGACAGCATCACAGATATAGGGCTGCTTCCACACGGCAACACAAACACAACGCAACCACAACACAACAACAACACAATGCCAATGGTTTCGGGAGGATTTACCCTTCAAAGGGTTTACATTGCACAAAGGGAAGGTTTTAATGAGAGCCTAACCTTGATTTAAATCAACGAGTAACATCGTAGCATCTTTGGTGGCCGAAAGAGGGAAAAAGTCAATGCATCAACGCATAAGCCTGTTGTCCTCTGGGAAAGACACACACACACACACAACAGACAAAACACACAACACACAGAAATACACACGATATCATAGTGTAGCCCACATTGCACGTGCTGGTGAATTTGCAGCGGAAAACGGCTCATCCAGAATGGATGCGTGTTGATGGGTGGTGTGGGGCGGGGTGTGTACTGGGGGGGGACGGAGCAGTGGCTGTCAGGCTTGGTTAGGACTGGCTGCTGGCTACTCAGCCCGCAGCCCCCGGAGGACCGGATGCGTGGTTAACTCTGGACTGGGGAGGGAGGCAACGGAGCTAACTGTTTGCCCACAGATATAGCATGGTTCCAAAGTCTGTGTGTGTGTGTGTGTGTGTGTGTGTGTGTGTGTGTGTGTGTGTGTGTGTGTGTGTGTGTGTGTGTGTGTGTGTGTGTGTGTGTGTGTGTGTGTGTGTGTGTGTGTGTGTGTGTGTGTGTGTGTGTGTGTGTGTTTACTGCTTCATGCACTATTCATACTCTTATACTTCTCTATGTGCATATGCACCCATGTGTGGTGGCCTTTGTTTGTGTCTATGCAGGTTTATCTACTGCACCTGTGTGTCTGTCTGTGAGTATGAGCTTTGTGTGTGTGTGTGTGTGCGTCATTAAGTATGAGCTTTGTGTGTGTATTGGCTTGTGTGTGTGTGTGTGTGTGTGTGTGTGTGTGTGTGTGTGTGTGTGTGTGTGTGTGTGTGTGTGTGTGTGTGTGTGTGTGTGTGTGTGTGTGTGTGTGTGTGTACACATGGCTGTGAGCCAGTCTCAGGGTGGCAGAGCTATCCCTCAGCATGGCTTAGCTGCTAGATGGACCATCTAGCCATGGGCCCGGGTTCCTCCTCTGAAACGATCCACACCTCCTCTCCCATCCTTCAACAGGAGTCCCTCCCCCCCACCCCATCTCCATTCACACCCACACTCAACTGCCCTCTTTTTTGTTGCACACACTCACAGATGATGCAATAGGTAGATAACAGTCTCTACATGCGACAGATGATGCAATAGGTAGATAACAGTCTCTACATGCGACGACCAATTACCCATGTATATTTATAAATGTTTCCCTGTGCATTGTGTATGATGTCCACAAACGTCGAACATCATTTATTCACGACCCGGAGAGCCAATACTGACTCGTAGTTGATGAGTCACGGGTGTTTTCCGTTCGGCGGAATAAATAAACTCTGGTGACGGCACGGGCCCAGGGAGTTTATATTATCCCCGCAACATTTATATTACATTAACACATATAATTATTCTAATGTCATAATCGGCCAATTACCATCCCTGTGCAGAGCGACTGGTGCTGTGTTTCTGAACTCCGTGTTGTTTCCTTCCTTCCTGATAAGGATTTTGCCTTTTTTGTGTTGTGTTGTCGACTAACGTGTTAGATATTATTGTGTTGTGTTGTTCTATTATCCTGAACTGCTAATGGGGGGCCCGGAGCTCTGAGGGCGTGCATTTGCATTTCATTATTAGTCTGCACGGTTTTTAAGAGCAAGGATTCACGTAATAATAAGGCCAAGAGGGTGGGCAATGTATAACTAATAACTAATATCCCCCCAAACCCCTATCAGAAATGGGGTTCATATAGGCCTTTTTACAGTCATTTGGATCCAAATTAATGTCGCTGGTCAATTATACATAAAATCGTTTTCCTTAGCTTTCCCCCAAAAAGGCTATATATGAATGTGAGTATATATTGTTCAGCGGTTGTATCACTGTCTTGCTCTCTGTCTCTCCCTGTCTCTCTGTCAGTTGATAAGCGGAGGGTCAATCGTCAGTGCTGAGGCGGTATGGGACCATGTGACCATGGCGGACCGGGAGTTGGCGTTTAAGGCGGGCGACGTCATCAAGGTGCTGGACGCCTCCAACAAGGACTGGTGGTGGGGACAGATCGACGAGGAGGAGGGCTGGTTCCCCGCCAGCTTCGTACGGGTGAGTTAGCCACCGCTAACGGCTAACGGCTAACGGCTAATCCGAACCAGACGTCCCGCCATTACCTCTACAACTATAACACGGCAGTGACGGAGAAAGAATAAAAGGGATAGACACGCAAGCACATATGTATGAATAAACTCACAAACAACAACAGACAACAAATGGCAGAGATTTTTTACATTTCCAACTGTCAATGAAACAGCTAGCGTTCACATGCGGACCAACATGGAAGCGATCCCAAAATACACACCTTTCCTGGGGATGCAGGCACACATATATATGCAGGCACGCATATGCACAGTGACACACAAACACAAAGAGAGGATTCAGCAACGCCTTTGCTAGTATAGTACATCTCAGTAAATGTGTCTACCTGGAGATCTGAGAGGTCAAAACGAAGAGGATGATGAGTAATCCTCACACAGCTCTATCCCACTCCTGAAAGCGAGTTACACGCACGCACGCACACACACACACACACATACACATACACACACACACACACACACACACACACACACACACACACACACACACACACACACACACAGAGACACACACACACACAGAGACACACACACAGGGCCACTTCTTCCCGGACACCTCGTCATGTGCTCTTAGTCATATTTTAGTGCTAACATGTCGTTAATCCAAGGAGGTGATTCAGGCCTAATTCAAACACTAGCCAAACATTGCCCACAACCCCTTCTTCCCCCACTCCCCACCTTTTCCTCGTAACACCTGGCCACCCTTTCACCCACCGACCCAAAACCTCCTCCTCCCCCCCCCCCCCCCCCCCCCCACCCAAAACGATGGCCGCCCCTGAGAAGAGAGGAGGCCAACGCTCCCACCGAACCATCCAACCACCCAGCCGCCGACCCAGAGAAAAACGAGAAAAAACAAAACGTCTGTTTCTTTCTGCTCTGTCGTTCTCTCTCCCCAAGGTGGAACCCCACCCTCCTCCACCCCAAACAAAACAGGTTTTCTATATCAACCCCATAGCAACTCCGCGGTTCCAAAACACCACGTCAAAGGTGCGTTCTCCCAGCCTCATCCGAAACCCAAACCCCCCCCCCCCCCACCCACCCCTACCACCCCACCCCCACCCATCAAGTCCCGCCCATCCCCCTCCGACCCCTCCCTCACTAGTGTGTCCATGCTGCGTCCTCCACCCCTCCTCTCCTCACCTCCCATGGCATTACCAATACATCCACTGATCAATGCTCCCATCACCACAGCTCTTCATCCTCTAACCGGCGGGGGGGGGGGGGGGGGGGGGGGGGGCAGGGGGGGAATGGGGATTCGAAATGCAGGAAGGGCAATTCCAAAGTAATGTTTTTTTCACTTTTTGACACTCAAGTGACATTTCATATTTGTTGAGTGTGTGTGCATTTATTTATGTCCACATATTTATGTATAAGTACGTTTAGCGGTATGTTTATATGAATTACTGTATTTACAGGTATAAACCTATGGGATGGGTAATAACTTGTCCTGTGCTAGCATTTGCGATCAGATTATTCTCATTTATTTTATCATTATTGCTATGACTATTCTATCCGGTGCAATGACTCGATGCTGGAAGCTGCTCGCAGATCACTGCAGACTCTCTGCCACCCGTCTCTGTGTCTGTGTCTGTGTCTGTCTCTGTGTCTGTGTCTGTGTCTGTCTCTGTGTCAGTGTCTGTGTCTCTGTCTCTGTCTCCGCTTGTCTGTGAAGCTGCATCTCTCATCCTGTTTTTTGGCATTAAACCCGTCGGTTCTTTGGTGTTGCCTTGGCAAACCTTGTGCCATCAG
>NC_044057.1:21309337-21376837 GCF_902167405.1 Gadus morhua
GTAGTTTAGAAAACAATAAAGGGCATTAATTACTGAAACCATGATAACGGAAGGTCATATTTCAATGCTGCATAGCACACACACACACACACACACACACACAGAAAACTGCATCGTGTGTGTGTGTGTGTGTGTGTGTGTGTGTGTGTGTGTGTGTGTCTGTGTGTCTGTGTGTGTGAGAGACAAACAAGCATACTCACAGCCCAGCGAACAGTGATGAGAAGCAATCAGTGAGTGTCAGGCAGCACTGGGTCATTCACGAGCCCAGCAGCGGAGCCCGTTTTCAGCCAGGGACAGCCCCGTGTGCCAGCTCAGCCGACTGTTGCTGCCAGGGCCCTGTGTTTAACAGAGCTCTGGAGGATCTGCCAGATACACAGATGCTGGAGCATCCGCACACACACAAACACACAAACGCACACACACGCATACACACAAACGCACGCACGCGCATACACACACACACACACACGGACACGCACTCACCCACATGGACACACACATACATGCACACAAACTAACGCACGCACACATACACGCACACACATACTCACACAAACGCATGCACACACATACACACAGACACACAAACTCACACACACGCATGCACACAAACTCACGCACGCGCATGCGCACTCATACACACGCACACTCCAACACGTGCAAGGCCAGTCACGACCACTCCCACAAACACACCATCTCCCCAGCTAGGAGTGGATCAGTCTAAACCTTCCCTCGTCTGAACCCTGCCTGGCTCCATGTAATTCCAGAGCCGGAATTAACTGATAAAAAAAAAAATAATGGCAGATCAGACGAGATCTCGGTCAACGGTTGTATTGGATCTGGGTTGTGTGTGTGTGTGTGTGTGTGTGTGTGTGTGTGTGTGTGTGTGTGTGTGTGTGTGTGTGTGTGTGTGTGTGTGTGTGTGTGTGTGTGTGTGTGTGTGTGTGTGTGTGTGTGTGTGTTGGGAACGGGCAGAGTCTTTTATTAGGTTCTGCCCGTTCTTTCACCTCAGATACAATTGTGTCCCTTATTTTAACGAGCGAACCCAACCAGGAGAGGCTTTTAGCGGAGCGTGTAACACAGCATCATGAAGTGTGTGTGTGTGTGTGTGTCCTGTCTCCATAGTGACTATCGCTATGTGGCAGCGGCCCTGGCGGTGATGCGGAACGTCACTCAGCAGATCAATGAGAGGAAGAGGAGGCTGGAGAATATCGACAAGATCGCCCAATGGCAGGCCTCCGTTCTGGACTGGGAGGTGAGCCGCGGACATGAGGAGAAAATGAAGAAAGCATTGATATATAGATGAGCCTCGAGATATCATAGCTTGACCGAGAGTCGTGATTTACTTTTGGGGGGTGATGTCGATATCTAAAATGGCCTCCGAAGAATATTTTTCTATTTGTGTTTAAACTCTTTTTATAAAGCGTCATTAGCTTCATAAAAGGTTTTAAACGTATTTTAAAAGGGAGACTAGAAGAACAAACGTACACACACTACGAAACCGCACAGCCAAATGACATACACAATATAAGGCGCTAGACTTAGTTTGTCCCTTTAATTTGACCATCCTCTATGATTTTATTTTTTGGATTGAATGAATAAATGCGTGTTATTTATTTGTTTTAGACTTATTTACACGGCTGAGTCGCATTGATGCTAAGCAGCGGAGACTAGTGTGTGTGTGTGTGTGTGTGTGTGTGTGTGTGTGTGTGTGTGTGTGTGTGTGTGTGTGTTTCTCTAATTTGTGGGCTCTGTGTTTCCATCCAGGGCGATGACATCTTGGACCGGAGCTCTGAGCTGATCTACACAGGGGAGCTGTCGTGGATCTACCAGCCATACGGGCGGAGTCAACAACGCGTCTTTTTCCTGTTCGATCACCAGTTAGTCCTCTGTAAGAAGGTAAGTTTCTCGTCGTCCTCCTCCCTCTCTTTCTCCGTCTCTTTCTCTTTGTCTCTCTCTCTCTTCCTCTTATCTCACCCTCTCACTCTTGCTCTCTCTCTCTCTCTCTCTCTCTTTCTGTTGGCCTCTCTCTCGCTCTCGTTCTCATGCTCTCTCCCTTTCAATTAAATTCAAATTCATATAGCTTTATTGGCGTGAGAAACAGACGTTTACATTGCAAATGCAGTTGAATAATTAGGTGGTCAATGTATCAAACGTTAAATACAAAATATATATACATATCAAATATATGAATATTAAATACTCAATATATAAAAATTAAAATGTTGAATACTTAAAAAATTCAAGTATCTCCCATAAACAGAACATTTTAAATTATGCTGTACACACACGCAATGCTCTCTTCCTTTCTCTCACTCTTGATATATTTCTTGTTTTCTCGTTATCTTTTTAGTTTGCTAAGATACTGTCTCCTACTGCTCTTTGCAGTAGGAGATTGCAGTAGAATAAATAATTTTGCTTTCTCTTAATCTTTTCATCTTTTCTTATCTTCTTGTACTGCTCTTTGCTGTTATCTCTCTCTGTCTCTCTCCCTGTCTCCTTTTTCTCTCCATATATTCTCTCCTTTGCTTTATCTTTTCATCGCTCTCACTTTCATTCAAATGCCCTCTTCTCGTATCACGCTTGTCTGTCTCCTTGTCTATCCTCTCTCTGTAGCTCTCTCTCCCTCTCTCACTCTCTCCATCACACTCTCTCACCCTTCTTTCTGTCCACCCACTGTCTCACCTTTTTCGATTTACTCTTGATTTAATGATCACATCTTCAACTCAGCCTTTTCAAAGTTTTTGCTTTGTTGCGCTACAGGATATTTAAAGACGGTTATATTTAGTCAACTTCAAAAGGGGTCCTTTTGAGGGCTTCCAAACCCACCGAAAGGCTGCAAATATATGACGTAATGTTGTGGCTGCAGGCCCCTTGAGTGAAAACCCGTCCAACAAGAACTGACCCCCTGTCAAAGAATGAAGATGTGCAGATCCAGGCCCTAATGTACCAGGGCGCTGCACCCCTGTCAGAATGATGTTCACACTTCGCTGCATTTTACCACGCACACACAGACACACAGACACACAGACACACAGACACACAGACACTCACACACACTGACACAGAGAAAAATATACACACACACACACACACACACACAACCAATATACCAACACTCACCAATATACGCACACACACACAAACACACGTACGCACAAACCCATACACGCACACAAAAAAACCAAATTGAAATATAAACCATGAACTTGGGTTGACACACGCATACACAAGCTAGCTTAGAACCGATCACTACTGTGAACCATCGCGCACAGACGCGAATCAAACACGTACACACTCACATGCTGTACTCTAGCCACAGTGGAAGGTACAATCACAAAGACGGCATAAAAAGTCAAGTCTACTCTTATCTATGTTGTCGCCTTCCATTTCCTTTTGTCCTGCGCCCCTCCCCTGGCTATCTGTCGTATACATCTCCAGTGCTGTTGGAATGTGCCGGAATGCGCCGGTATGTCTGTGGGCTGCAGTGTTGTTGTACTGTTAACATAGACCCCCCCCCCCCCCCCCCCCCCGCTAAGCACCCATATACCAATCTCTCCCCCCCCCCCCCCCCTCCCCTCTGTTCTCATGGGTCGGAGGGAGAGAGAGAAGATCCCTGCGCGAGAGAAAGAGAGACTCTTGAATATAAATCCCGTGTCTTTTGTTTTAGAGCTTCCTCCGACAGGATTCTCGGTACCGACAACAATTTCAATGGAGTTCTCCTCTGGGCGTGTCGGTTGGCGTCGTGCTTGTTGCTTTTCCTTCCTCCTCTTTCATCTTATCTCCCTAATCAGGGGCCGGAGAGAGCTTTATCTGTGCACGCTCATTGGCAAGGTTTTTTTTGGGCGGTTTTCGGGATTGTTAGGGCTCGTAGGGTTTGTGCATGGCCACTGAAGAATTAGCAGTCAGGGATGAGGGCTGGTTTGGGCATCCCAGCGAGCTTCTTGGTTCTAGAACCAAGATGGACACTGGGGGGAAATAGGCCTCTATTTCCTGGAAGTATTCCCGCCAAACGTTTTACAAAGTTTTACGTTATGTCCTGGTTATTCTTTTGATCATAGTAATAGTAACACACAATTTATTATTAGTTTATATTTGTAATCCTCCAATCCAATAATGTTACCATATTCCTGCATGCAGCACAACCCCTTACACACACAGAAGCACACGCACACACAGCACCACACACAAATGCACACACGCATGAGCGCACACATTATACTGGAAGTGTTACAAATCACTGCATTAGCGATAGCAGTTGCAGTGGGTGAGGTGTTTAATTTAGCTTGAATAAATCCATTATTTCAGGCTCTGGGCTCCACAACCGGAACATTGAGCTTCCTCTTCCAAAACACACACACACACACACACACACACACACACACACACACACACACACACACACACACACACACACACACACACACACACACACACACACACACAGAGACACACACACACACACACAAAGACACGCACACAGACAGACACACACACACACACACACACACACACACACAGAGAATGGATTGGCCTTAAGATAAGATACAGTTAAGATGTTCTTTATTAATTCCCAGACAAGAAAATGGGATGTCACAGTAAGTGTCATTACTAGATGCTTTATTTAAAAACATGTTTGCATGCCAGAAACATAAAATTTTGAGATGACCTTGACCCCTAAACACACGCACACAAATCCTTTTTTTATGTGGCACTTTTCATACACGAGGCAGACTCAAAGTGCTTTACATGGAAACATATTCATAAAATAAAATAAAATAATAAGATAAAAGGAAAATAAAGGCAGAGTAAAAAAAATGTGTTGTAGAGAGAGCACAATAAAATGAAGTAATAAAAAAAATTGAATTTAAGATATAGCAGAAAGCTAATGTCAAACTTAGCTTTCAGCTTGACGGCTTCCTCTAGTATTTCCTGAACCTACAAAACACTCAAAATGTCTGCTTGTCCTTCCATCCGTGGCCCAGGACCTGATCCGTCGGGACATCCTGTACTACAAGGGGCGCATCGACATGGACCGCTACGAGGTGCGCGACGCCACCGACGGCCGGGACGACGACTTCAACGTCAGCGTGAAGAACGCCTTCAAGCTGTGCAACAAGGACAGCGAGGAGATCCACATCTTCCTGGCCAAGAAGCTGGAGGAGAAGATCCGCTGGCTCAGGGCCTTCCACGAGGAGAGGAAGATGGTGCAGGAGGACGAGAAAATCGGTTAGTCCTTCCTCCCCCCCCCACCCACCACGCCGTTTTGGAAGGCATTACTCTCATTCACGAGGGGCCTGGTTGATTTATATCCTAGTACTCCAGCCATGCTGCATCACACTGGGAGAAAGAAAAAAATTTGGGCAACCGATTACAGAGCTACTAAATATGGCCCGAAAAGTTTTTTTTCTGCAAGACAGAAATGTTGGATGCGTCTCTCTCTCTGTGTTGGAGTTGTAGCCGTGTATCTTTGCTTTGTTGGCGCGGGCCACATGCAAGCATCGATGTGTTGTTTTTAAATTGTGCAGAATCGGTACTCTTGACATAGACGTTCTTTAAGTCTGTGGAGATGGAGCTCAGGCTGCGTTTGAGTCGCACACTTGATTATAGTGTTTCATTTATATGAAACTTACATTTATTTACTTATTACGTAAATAAGTTTATAAAAGCCACATTTAAAATGCATCCCCTTGTTCGGTTTGTTTTTAAATTAATATGGTATAGATATATATTTAGTGCTACACGCGAATCTCCTAAGATGGCGCAATTTGAATGGTTTGCTATCTCGGGATATTGGGCAATATTCCTAGCCTGGGTAGCCCCGCCCCTTCTTCCGGCGAATTGAGTTCGCCCTGCACATGGGTCTGGAGAAGAGCAATACATTTCTTTCTGCTTCCGATACGTTTTTTGCGGGAGCAGAATCACAAAGCTGGCTTTTCCCCTTGGCACGCGATTGGCTGGTTTCAATGACGACAGGGAAGCGACGGCAAGCAGCCAATCGTGTACAGAGTCAATAGGCCCGTTGATCACGCCTCACGTGCTGAAGAAAATGACGGCAGCTTCCCCAGACCAACGTTCGATCTACGATTGGCTTGGTCTGGTAATAGCCAGGCTACAATATTCCATGATTGAGATCTCAAACTCTGGATATTGTTTTCATCGCAAAATGTGCGAGTGACGGTCCTCTCTTCATGCTAATAAAAGAGAAATATTTTTTTTTTGTTATACCTTGTGTCAAATTATTGATTCCTTCAGCAAGTAGCTGTGTAATAAGCAGCATGATGTGCAGCAAGCCGGTCAGTACTGTAAAATAACTTTTGGCTCACTGTCCATTATTCCTAACTCGATAAGGTTTCGAGATCTCAGAGTACCAGAAGCGGCAGGCGGCCATGACAGTGAGAAAGGTGACCAAACAGAAAGGTGAGGCAACAAGAAGATACCAGGTGACTTTCCTTTTCTTCTCTTCGCTGATCTGCTCTGTCTTCTCATTGCTGTTTACTTTTCCCACTTTCCTGCTTACTTCTCTACCTCTTTAAAACCTGAATGTAACTGTGAATTTATAAATGTTAAATGCTGTGTTTATGACTGTACTTCTACAAGCTCTCTACTAAGACTAGGTTTTCTATAAGTTAGGAACAGTTCTCTCATTATTATTACTATATGTGTTATATATATTCTGTCCGTTGTCTATGAGTTAAATATCTCTCGCATCATGCACTATATGATATGACGGCTTTCCGTCCTATTTTGTGAAGTAAGCACCAATGAAAAGACAGAGGACTTTTGCATGACGTATGAGTTCAGAGAGCAATACCACTGTTTCTGCCATGTTTGGCCCATGACTATCCTGTCCTGATACCATTATAATATACATAAAACAAATCTATTCCGAAACAACCCCTGAACACAACCGTCTGATACATAATTTACTGTTTTTATCTTTAGTCTTAATTAACCTATGATTCTGATACATTTTTACCATGCAACAACTTGCTAATAACAATTATTCCATTGCCTTTAATTATGAACAAACATGATAAATTAGTATGCATTTTATTTTTTTACAATTCAGTGGGGATAACAAAAGAAACACATTTTCGAAGCGAATCATCAGGGCACGAAAAGACTGAAGACCCACATGTCAAAACTGCTGGTATAATCCTCCTAGGATCTCCTCGTTGAGCTAGTTTAGCGGCAGGCTAGATGTACATATGATGAACATAATGCATTCACCGTTTACATTTACCGAGGATAAGGCGTTGCCATTGTGAGTTCCACAAAAAGCATGACCATCCTTGGGATCTGAATTAACTAATGACATGCTGGAATGTTCTCTCTAACGTTAGGCTTCCGGCGGTATCTGTTCTGTCAGACATGTTGTTGTGTGTGTTTAACTTAGTGTTGTATGTGTACACATGGCTCTGGCACAAGGTGAAGTACTCTCTTGAATTTCAGATTCATTTATAGATTTCATCTTGAGAAAGAGAGCCATGTTATATGGACATGGGTTGAGAATGATAAAGGTATATGCATTAGAGTTACTACCCTAGAGCTAGTGCAACAAGATGCCATGGCAACTGCTTATGCAGTATTGGAAGCTGTTGTGATTAGCATCGGCATTAGTGCATGCAGTCCACCGACCAATCTGTTTTCAAGCCTTATCTTGACTGTTCAACATAGAATAGGTCTCACTGACGAAGCTATCAAACTGCTAAACAGTGTTTGGGATGAAAAACAAAATCCTTATCTTTATTTTATCTCCAAGATGCCATGGCAACTTTTTTTAAAAATATTATTTCATCTCCAAATATTGATTGTACTTGTAGTTTTTGATAACACTAGCATACAGTAGTTGTGATGCTTGTAGGCTGTAGCCATATTAGTTTAGTAGGCCGTAGCCCAGCTTGTACCAAACAGCTTTTTGTTCAATCTATTTTTGGCACTTTGGTGTTTTGAAGTCTTGAGAGTACTATTCAAACAAACAAGCGGTTGGATAAACAGAGACGAACCACGTCCCTTGTCAAAACGCCCGGTTCTATCAGTGTATCCCATCACATGATCAATGGGTTCTCTTGTTTGCTACATGCTATCAGGTTGGTTTGAATAGTGTCTTTGGTCTCCCTTGTGTCATAACTTAGGCTGGTGTTCACTTAATTCCATTCTAGTTACCTTAAGGATACCGCACCATAGATATATATATATATGTGATTAAAAGAAACAGAACATATATTAATAGTACTCATAGTACATACTACTCATAATAGTTGATATTGATATGTGCCCGTTTGTGCTTAAGTAGTTCAGTCTTGTGCGCGCGTGCGTGTATGTGTGTGTATCGTCGTCGACGGGGTGTTTCTATGCTTTAGCGGTAGACGCATGAATCGATGTTGTGTCGTTGTGTCGCTCGTTCGGACGCAACGCTGATAACCTTTCTTCTTCTTCTTCTTCTGTTATCTTCCTCCTGCCCTCTTTTTATTTTTTTACGCTTTGTTGCCCCACCCCTCCCCCCCTCCCCCCCTCCCCCCCACACCCTCCCGCTCTATTGCCCCTGCCTTTCCCAGGTGTAAACAGGTGCACGCCCCCCTCGTACCCGCCGCCCCAGGACCCCCTGTCGGCGGGGCACTACGAGGTCACGGAGGACATGGCACAAGGGGAGGTTTTTGAATTAAGTCAATCCAAAAGAGGCCAGGCTCCCTTCTGGCAGAATTTTAGTAGATTAGCTCCATTTAAGAAATAAGACACTTGAGAGACTCTTCCGGAAAGGACCAGCTATTTTTCTTAGAAGCACTAATAAACGTCGGGTGATTAACATCCGAAACGATGAAGAATATATTATAAAAAAACAGGAAAAAAAAACACACACACACACACACACATGTTCAACGAGAGAAAGACTTTTGAAGAAGAAGGACCATGTGTTAATATCTCCAACCCCCCAGAGGGTTGGAAGCACCAAGAGGACTGAAGAAAAGAAAATAGACTTTACATTTCATGTATGTTATCGGCACCATTCTTTGTTTGTTGTTTTGTTGTTTTTTTTATTGGTCAAGCTTCTCCCACCACGGCACTCCTTCACAAACTCCACCCCTCTCGACCTCTCGACCCTGCGCCCTCACTACAACCACGCTCTCTGATTGTCCACAAGTTGTCCATGAGATGTTTTTCGGGGGGGGGGGGGGCTTCCTTAATCAAGTGTTTTTTGTCCAACCCCATTCCTCCGGGGAGCAAACCCCGAATCCCAAACCTGTGTTCATCCATCTGTAAAAGGTGGAGGCTGCTTCATTGGCCGTATGATCGTATTCGAAACTAAAATGAGTTGTCGTTGCTGTGCTGCTCTGTGAGTGTGTGTTTGGTGAGGACCTTGTGTACGTTCACTGTGGTGGAAGTGGAATGACGATATGTGTCATCTACAGGCTGTAGCATCTGTCCCCAACTCCCCCCCCCCCCCCCCCTCGCTGTCGGAATTAACGTCGTCTCAGATCCAGTGATCACAGGCCGATCGGGACTACGCTGCTCTGAAGACGTCTGTCGTCATTCTAGGCTGCATCCTCCTCCCTCCCTCCATGTTCTCTCTCTCGCTCTATAATATACCATCTTAGTTTCTCTCTTATTCTCTCCCACACTCTGGCTCCCTGCGTTCCTCCAGCGCTCTCCTCTCTGATCAATACCCCCCTACCGTGGAGACCTTTCTATACCGTTCTCTCCATCCTTTACCTTTTACTTTCATTCTCTCCATCTTTCTCTGATCTATCCACGCTATCGGCGCTGCTTTCAACCGGCTCGCGTCTCTCTCTCCCTCTCTCTCTCCCTCTCTCTCTCTCTCCCTCTCTGCCTCTCCCCCTTCCTCCCAGCGGTTGGTATTCCACTAGGAGCTGGCAAGCGGGGCTGCTCAGTCTGCCATGGGCCGCATTGCATCGGGCGAGGGAAACCAATCAATGGCCTCCTCAACAACCATTAGACCATTTACACGCTTTTCGCTCAACCATTTTCAACAGGATATTAATATCCTGTTTACTGGCCAAGGGAGCTGTGGTTTATGGGGCGGTGTGCTAGGGTACAGCCCAGTAGAATGGGATTCCTCCTGCCAAATGCTGGAAACCACCTCTCACACGAATCCCAACCTCCACGTCTGGGCTGGCTTCTTGTTCGTGTTTTGCAGGACCTCTGCACCAAAAGGCTTTCATGAGAAGTAATGGTGTTTTGGTTACCTGCTATGAAAAGCACAGCCAAATACACCCAGATCCACCCTCAGTGGTAATGATTAGTACCTAGTAGAGAGTGTGGGACAAAGCTGTATACCGGAGTATATAATTGCTTTTCCTCAAGCTGGAATCAAGCCTACCTTTGCAGTGCAAAATAAAATGATAGGGTTGGACAGAAAGAGTGAAAGAGTAAGTTTAAGAGTGAAACTACATTTATTGAGGAATAGGATCAACTTGAGATGGGTTGAGTCAACTATGAAGTGAACAAACGTGATGAAAAGAAAGCCAGGATGCATTGCGGCTGGTAGGTGAGCCCGGGTGGCTGGATGGCTGGAGGACATTGTCTGTAATCTGCAGCACGCACACTTCCTGGTGCATTTTTTAATTCTTTCAGCGTCTTTCTTTGCACTACAGTGCGTCCTTCACACCAGTTGGAGGGGGGGGGGGGGGGTCAAGGGGGGGGTCCGGTACCAGACAGTTTGTTTAACCAACGACGACGACCAGCAGCTGTCCCTTGCGGACACAGAGGTCGTGAACCCTTGGAAGATGGCCGCGCCTGCCGCCTTTCGAATACACTCCACCTGCTTATCTGCGTATGTTTCATAAAGGTGTTTTTTTTGTTCTACGATTGGATTGTTAAGAGATATATCTGTTGATTTATGGTTACGTGATCATGTTTGTGGACCTCAGATACATGAGTACATTTTTCTGTGTTGGAGTTAAACCATCTACATAATACAATATGGCAACTTGTGCCCTGTGTTGAACCATTATATAGCCTCACAATTCACCATACAGAGGGGGTATATGTGTTGTAATATGTCAATTGCTTTGCCTTCTTAAAGGCCTTATAACCTATTGGAGGAAGAATTAAAAGAGACCTGAGACTTGTCTCTAGTCTGTTGTGTAATTTATCTCTTTGGTTTCAGTAAAGAAAAGTGGAGTTGAAACACTGAGTTGGTTGGTGGTGTGGCCACACAGGAGCAGTAGGAGGAAGTCTTCCTCTAGCACAGATATGATTCCTAGACCATAACCTCAGGTCGAGTGCAGTTACCCCTCACCCCACCGTTCAACCCCGACAGACACACAACCATCAACAAACACACACACACAAACACACGCATACATACACATGCACACACACACGTGTGTATGCACGTAGCTGGCACACCGTCACACACAGGTACACACATGCGCACAAGGGAAAACACCGCAAACATACTCCTGCAGGCTTATCGGCCCGTTGTGCTGCTGGAAAGAGAGATGCGATCTAACAGTGCCTTCCAGCATTCCACTAGTGATGATGATATCTTAAGTTTCACAGGCCAACCTGAGGTAGTCGTGTCATTCACCCTGGGCATGGGTCTAGGCTCTCTCTCTCTTGCTTAATAGTTCTATTTTTCTATCTTTTTTTTCTTCCTGTCCCTCCCCTCATTTTCCCTCTGTAGGTTGGTTTTTCTGTCACTATTTTTCTCTCTTCCTCCTTGTCTCTTCACCGTTTCAATCTACTCTCCTCCTCCCTCCAATCTCCCTCTCTTTTCTTTGTTTTTCTCTCACACTCTCTCTCTCTGTATATTCATATATATGGAGATATATATCCCCCCCTCTGTCCATTTTTTTCGTCTCTTTTCTTCTCTCACTCCCCAGTACCCTCTCTCTTGTTCTCGTTCTTTCTCTATCTCTCTCGGACTGGGAATCCCATTCCCCAGTGCATGAGATCCAATCCGACCAGAGTATAGCGATCAGTCCTTACTCCCTGAACAGGAGTAGGCAATGTATTATCACACAAGAGAGCAGTATTATCACACATTAGCATAGAAGTGTCCAATATAGTGTTGCACAAACTGACAAAACATTAAGTATATTCTACTTTCAGACATTTACTTCCTTCGTTGCACATTTAAAAACATATTTAAAGCTCAAAAACCGCTGCAGTAGGATACTGTTTGTTATTTTATTTTTTTCCTTTCTCGGTCGGTGTATTAGAAGTAACTTGAAGCATATATACAAATTATGGGGAGTTGTAAATTGAAGGAACAATCATCTATTTTACACTTAGCAGCTACACACTGTAAATACTGTACAAAAGAACAGATCATATATTTGGATATTAGTATTTTGCGTTGGAGACGAATGTTGTACCAGTTCTAGCGTGCGCTAACACACCGCACCAGATAGATGCATGCTTGTGGCATCCAAATATTTTGCATGCAATTTAACCAGAACTCTTTAACCAGATTGTTTTAGCTTCATTTACAATCCCCCTTCATCACTTAAATACAAAAAACCATCGCTGAGTAAACCGATACCAGCTCACTGAAAGAAACGATTATTTAACTCCCCCGGTTGTGGCTTTTAACGCTTTATTTATTTATTGTCAAACCGGTGTTTGTCATCGTCATTGGAAATCCAAGATAACACTGAAGTGAAGAGCACTGATGCTGCCTTGTCTACGTGGAACTATGAACACAACTCTCTTTACATTCTTACGTCATCTTCACACCACACTCGCCAACGATGGCTAACTGTCCAGTGCCATTAACGGCTGTGACCGAAAACGGGTATCTTGTTTTGTTTTTTATCAGTAAACCAAACAGGGATGTACAATGATGATTGCCCTATTCGTTGTTGTTTTTTTGGAGTATAGATTTCAAGTCAAACAGAGATAAAAACAAGAAAAACCTCTTCTGATTATCAAAACAATATCAGCCAGAAATCCTGAAGACACAATTACACAGAACTTCGCTCCAATATCCCAGTACTCTCCTTTTGCTGACATTCTGAAGAACAATGGTCTGACACTACCAATCAATTTCTCACAACCTTCTATGAAATTCTGTGTCCTCATTTTTTAATTTGTGTTACAATGTTTACCGGTTTTATTTGGTTACCCAATACAGAAACAGCTTTAAGTAAGATTTATCTGAGGCAAAGTTAGGACATATTTGTTGCCATGCATCAATGCGTGTCTGTCCTGCTTGTATTATTTAATGACCTTTTAATTATAAATGCATCAGTGTTATATATTTTTCCTCACCTATTTCTATGTTTTGTTGTGTGTTTTTTTTTCCAAGGGACATATTAGCAAGTAATAACATTCACAAACCTGAGCATTGCAACATATTTGATAGCTATTTCTTGCAGTTATGGCAGTCCTGTGTTATTTCGGAATAGTCAGGGTACAGCAGGGTCTCTATCTTCAAAAGGTAATTTAATGTGGTTTTTAATGGCCGCAAGGTAACAGAGGGCCCGCTTTTGGAACTCTTAACCATTTGTATATTACCATCTAGTTTAAGGTTTCGATTTTTGACCACCACAGCACATTTACTTGCAAGTTTTATCCTTAGGAAATGTCACCATATGCAAACATTTGTATTTTATTTCTTGCTGGCATTTAAGTTTATTTGTTGTATAAATTTAAAACCTTAAGAATATTGTCTATTCAATCGAGAAACTGTGAATGGGGGAGTGGAGATGTCTACTGTATGTACATTATATGTTTTGATGTAATCAAAAGCACTGGGAATATGTTGTATTCCGCTGAAAAAAATGAAACCATATCTGATATAGCTGTACTTTTGTTGAAAATAAAACCTCTATATACATAGCTGTTTTGGTATTATAGCCTGAAGTAAGTCACATCACAATAAAAAAGAAGCCATTTATCATATACCATAGAGTAGGCCCAAGGGCATACAAACTTCTGCATTAGCTTTGTATGTAGCATGGGTTTAGATAAGAATGGTGGACAGGACATATTGTCCCGGTTTCCTGTTGTTTGACATCATATCCGCTCTAAATGGCTATTTACAGCGTACAGCTGTTACCTATTATACAGTATGAGGTACATCAAAACTGTCAAATCACAAATTAGTTGTCAACAAGTTACAAAAACAATAATGCCTGCTGCTATTAAGAGGCTGCATAGTTACAAAACAATGTACAATTCAAAATTGATATTTTATTTATCTGAAGTCTAAAAAAATGCATACATTCTGAACAGTGGAAAATTGTGGGAAAGTGCAATATCACCGCCAGGAGGGTATTTTATAGGTGGGGTGTTATTGACCAGAAGCCCATAATTGGTAGTGCTATTCCGATCTCTAGCGGTAGAGCATGGTGTTACAGGTATATGACCTCGATCTGGCACATCCAAGCGTCGAGTTGTATTATTGCAAGTTACACTAAGAAAAAAACAATAAATTCAGTGAGAACACAGCAAAAATATATATAAATGTTAATAAATATAGAAATCAATAATAAAAGGCCACTAATACGGATGTAAACAGAATTTCATTTCGTCTGTCCCTTTGCAACAAATTTGGGGCATCTTTGCAGGTAGGCCATATGTGTAAATATCCACATCATCCATGACCGACACATAACAAAAAAAGTGCAATCCATCCTTGATCAAAACAACACACTTCATATATTCAAGGCGACATGGTTCAAGTATTTCCTGAGAATCTGAGGAATGTCCAAGCGTTCAATGACTGGCTCTTTATTGGCGAAAGGCAGGTGTCTTCGGATCGTTATCCGGGTCTGTGACATCAGCGTTTTGGGGTGAACTGTAAAAAATATAAAGCACGGATAAAATATATATATATATATATATATATATATATATATATATATATATATATATATATATATATATATATATATATATATATATATATATATATAGACCTATATATATAGACCTATATATATATATATAGACCTATATATATATAGACCTATATATATATAGACCTATATATATATAGACCTATATATATATAGACCTATATATATAGACCTATATATATATATATATATATATATATATATAGCCTATAATGTTAAACCATTATCGTTAATACATACCGTGGCCTGTCGCATCAACCGTGAAAAGTCGAACTTTCTGTCATAGCCATACACACAAACCGACGTCTTACCTCTTTCCTTAAGCAGCAACACCAAGGCTTCGTTCTGCTTCGTCGTCTTGTCAACGATCAGCGTGGGCAAATACACGTCTGCCCCAAAGTCCACGAGCAGCTGCACGTACTCCACGCCGCACCCGTACCGGAGACACATATCCAACACGGTCTTGGGCTGCTTGATCCGTCCCAGCATCTTCTCGTCCGTGCAGTTGTAGTCGGGGTTGGCCCCGTGGAGCAGCAATAGCTTGAAGCAGTCCAAGTGGCCGTACACGGCCGAGATGTACAGGGGCCCCCTGCAGGCCGTGGCGTTGGTGGCCCACTCGGGGACCTTGGACCTCGCGTCGACCTCGGCGCCGTAGCTCAACAGCTCCTGGAGCACCTCCACGTCCCCCTCGCGGGCGGCGGTCAGCACCGGGGAGCTGTTGTTGTACGGGCTACCGTTGGGGTCGGCGCCCGCTTTGAGCAGGGCCACCACGCAGTCCAGGTGCTTCCCGCTCACTGCTGTGAACAGCGGCGTCTGGGCCTTCACATCCAGGCTGTCCACCTGCAGGTGGAAAACAATGCTGTGAGCCACAATGTTGTAGCAGAAGATTTTATCTTGAAAGAAAGTTTCCTTCCACAGTGTTTTAGGCTCAGTAAGAAGACTAACCCTCAGCTGTCTGTCTGTTAATGGGATGTTCGTTGTTATATGCTATTTTCTCTTGTTTTCTGAGCAAATTTTTACAATATCGTGTCAAGTCTGTACGAAATAATGTAAACCACGTCCACTTAAGATGGAGTCAGTATTAACCAAGTCACACAAATGTCCTAGTAGATAATGTCCAACCCAGTGTCACGGAAATACGTGACACTGTCACGTCACGTCCATCTTTACGGAGATATTCCTGAACCGCATAAAACGAAACCGGATCGTTTTCGCCCGTTTCGGCTCCGTTTGTACGGGGCCTAGAAATGTATGTGGTTGAACACGTGTAACCTGTTTTATTTAATTTATTTAAACGGAACAGTGTGCATTAATCAACATGGCCATTACATCGGACACATAAATGCACCAGATTTAGTTAAAAAAATATTTTTCATCTGTAGTTCCTGAAAAGGCTCACCTTGATGATTCTGGCTTGTTTTTATTGCCCCAGCAACCGAAAGATAATAGGGGCATTCTAGGACTGTTCTGATATTGCAACCCAGTCTCACGGAAATACGGTACACTATCACGTCACTTAATCTATTAATTCGTGATTTTTTTACGTGCCTAAAAACACATTTCTAACAATGACAGCTTTTGGCCAACCGTTTCTACTTTCACCTTTGATTCAGAGAAATTGTGACAATTCACGGATATATTTAATGCAGGTGCGCTGCTCTGTAGCAAACCGCGACAGAAAAAAGGTAGCTACTATCTCTTCTTTTTAGAATGAGTTTGAAATTTGTGCTTTTGGCCCCGTCCACACAAAGCCGATTTTTTGGTGACGCCGCATAAGTCTTGAGCGTTACGGCCAACCGTCCAGACGGAGCTGGCGTAACCGGTGTCCGAAACCGCACATCTCTGAAACCACCCTAGGAGTTGGTTTTAAATCTATGTGGTTTCGTGTTAGGATTCGTGTGGACGCCTGAAACGCAAACTACGACGTCATTAGCCCCCCCACCAGCTGGGGGACGTCAGAGTTGCGTTGAATATTTCATTCATTATTTTATTTGTATTCTTTTTGTAGCTTTAAATATAGCCCCTTGATGAAATTAATTAGTAACTGTACATTAAAAAGTATTTCTGTGAAATTGAAAAGGTTGAATCTCCTCGTGACTAGCGCGCAGGCTGTGTGCGCCGCAGGCTTGATGCGCTCCACTTTATTTATGTGGAGAACCGGCGCCTTGAATGTGCACTCCAGCGTTTCTACAGCTCGATGCGGTCTCAACCGCCAGTAACCAACCTCCGCTCCCTCTCTACGCCCCTGGGGGTTCTTCTCACCTCCGCCCCGTGCTGCAGCAACACCTCCAGGCACCCCAGGTGTCCCCGGGAAGCCGCCGCCCGGAGCGGCGTCAGGGGTATCCCCCATCCGCTGCGGCAGTTGATGCACCTCCTGTAGCTCTCCTGGGCCAGGAGGCGGGCGAGCAGGGGCGCGTCGTCCCCGCTCACCGCCCGGTTCATCTCCTCACACAGCTGGCCCTCCTCGTCCTCCTCCTCCCTGGGCTGCAGCAGGGAGAAGATCTTGGAGATGTCCATCAGACTCATGTCGACCGTACCTCCAGCGATGGGTACCCCCGGGGGGCAGGGGGGGGGGGGGGGGGGACGTGGGGGATAGGGGGGGAAGCTATAGGCGCGTCAACGCTGTCCCATCTACAGTGGAAGACAGACATGACTTGGTTGAAATAGACCATCACACACACCCGCATACGCATACACATATACACGCGATCACACACACACACACACGGATAGTCTAGGCTAGTAGTGGGTTAGGGTTTTTAAGGGTTTAAACCCCAATATTTACCTCCTTGAAAGAGATGCCTTACTGCTATTTGTTGATTAATGACTTGTTCAAAGGAAAATTTTTCCACAGCAGTCATTGTTTGTTGGAATAAACCATCCCAAATATGCCCGAAATAGAATACAAATGTAAAGTAATGACACTAGATTCATCATCGCAAACCTTCAAGTTGTTTTGGTTGCGAACCGACCTTCGCCTC
The DNA here is from genome assembly GCF_902167405.1 of Gadus morhua. Lineage (NCBI taxonomy): Eukaryota > Metazoa > Chordata > Actinopteri > Gadiformes > Gadidae > Gadus > Gadus morhua. The sequence goes on from NC_044057.1 coordinate 21,327,150, forward strand.
ACATAACTTTAACTGTGACTCTTTAAATATCAGTAAACAGCCCTATGTGTTAGGCAAAACATTGTTGCCACTAAAAAACACGACAATCCCTGAAGTAAGTGTATCACTTCTAGTAGATAAAATTTCACAAAGCATTTACACATGCAGAGTCGAGCTGATCCTCTGAGCTCTAGAGAACCAAAAGGTGTGACACAGTGGGACACAACCGCTCGATACAATTGTAATGCGTCTGTCAATGTGTCAGTTACGTACCTTGCCCTCCCAGGTATCCAATGTCTCTGCAAACGGTGTTAATCAGATGGGGAGTAATCATTTATATTGTCACTCCATAATTTGGACCGTGAAAGTAACCAAGAGTTCTCCGGGTGATTCTTTCTCAGGGTGTGAGACTACTGGGGATATCAGGACACACTGTGTGTGTGTGTGTGTGTGTGTGTGTGTGTGTGTGTGTGTGTGTGTGTGTGTGTGTGTGTGTGTGTGTGTGTGTGTGTGTGTGTGTGTGTGTGTGTGTGTGTGTGTGTGTGTGTGTGTGTGTGTCTGGAGCCAGAAAGGGCAGGGAATTCGGGGGGCTGGGGTCTAATTTTAGGTCACAGATGGGCCTGGCTAGATTTCCATTCTTGGAGAATTGGGGCTGGGTTAAAATTAGAAAAGGTGATAAAAAACTTGCGCCACTCTTTCAATCTGTGGCCTGTTAGACAACGCAGTTTACACTGTGACTCACCAAATTCACTGTGAAACACAAGAATAAAAAACAACAGAAAATAAAAAAGGGGTGATAAAGAGCATCACAATGCATATGCGAACAGCTCAGACCCAACTATTGTCAGGTGAAGCAATGCCTTGGAAAGTATTCAGGAACCATCGAGGTGGATGCCAACATGAGATGATGGCATCTTGTGGAAAGTAATATACTTATGGGGAGTTGGGGGAAATGGTATCACTCAGGCCTCATTCACACTACTTGGAAGCCGTTTCAGGAGGTGTCAGCTGTCGGTAGCTCCCTTATAGACCCTCTCAGGAAGAGTTTGCGATCAGCTGTTCTCCCTAACCCGCCCACTTAAGCTTATTCCGTCCCTCCGTCCCAAGGTGTTAGATTTTTGCCAGATTACATTCTTTCAGCAGATGGCCCAGGAATCCTGGTAATATATTAGTTTCACAGGCTACTTATCTTGGCTTATTGTTATATTGTTTGCTATATGTTGTAAATTATAAAAATAAAAACATTAATACATTGTTAGCAGGTATAAACATGAGTGACTTTATACACGCGGGACTCAGGAAGGACAAAAGGGTTTTTCAAAGAAATGCCTTGGAGTTGTTCTTGTATTGATGCTCCCTGTCACCGCCAGGGGGAACTAGTGTCTTATTGACTATAAATAAACAATAAAAGAAGAAATGTCAACAAATTGGCTAAACAGTCTATGCTTTTAGTGTGAAACGTCTGCTCCCAACTGGTTTCCTTTCCTGCGCTTCAGAAACAGATTAAAGATGGAGGAGGAGGCCCTTCGAACCTATTATACCAGAATGTTTTTAAGTGTCCGGAGCAAGCTTTCCAAAAGCTCTCCAACGTGCCTCCCACGCCAAGAGAGAGAGAAACATATAAAACACAGAGAGGAGGGGGGAAGCCTCGTTTCCCAGCCCAATGCACAAGACCGGACCGAAGAAAACCCGATTGGATTTGGCAAACAAGTTGTAAGAGTGGAGGATATGGCGAGTGATCACAGACGGTACAGCGTCCCACTTTCTGGAAAGCCGAACCGAGAGAGATATGCAGGGAAGAGTGACCTAACCTCCCACAATCTCATGTCTCAAGGCCCCGAAAACCAGCTGGTCCCCACTCGACTTGTTTCATTGCTAAGGCACAAGACGTTGGTGCAGGAGATGAGACGGGTCAGAATGTTGTTGGGCTCATTTATATTTTGCTGCAATGAAAATCAGCCACCTTAGCAAGTCAATGACCTTTCTCTGCATAACGCGGCCCTATTTTAATCTTTTTTTGTGTGACAGGCTTTGGAGGTCGAACTACACTGCCCTTCTCTCTGTACTGCATGTGAAGAGGCCCGGGCTTCACTGGCCTTGGACGCTTTTATCAGGAGAAAGAAGACACAACTTGATGCCGAAGGACGTCAGCATTACTAACCAATGGGGCGTGGCAGTTAACCCAGTTTACCGGATCCTTGTCAATCAATTATTTTTAATTAATGAAATAATATTTAAGGCATTTCACTATTGTGTTACAGGACAGCATGTGCTTTTTGGGAGGGTTGGCGCAGAGCCTTGCCAAAACCTTTCTATGCCACTATGATTTCAGGAGGGAGTACTAGGCAGTGATATGCAGGTCACAGCAACCTGTGGTTGCCATGGCAACAAATCAGGAACACACGGTTGCCCTGACAACAGATGAGATGAGGGGTGACCCTGACAAAAAACGCAACAGGAACTCATTTTGCAAGACCTTGCTGTCCTTTTCAGATAGCTGCAGACATCACAGGCACAGAACTAATACGATGAGGGACGGCCTGTGCGGAGTGAATCCGACAAAGCACTTTACTTTATTTTATTGGAGGCACATAGAGAATGTTACGTATAGTGGGTTGTATATCAAATTTGGGATTTAAATGTAACATCTACAGCCTGGACTCCTGCTGGAGATATAATTGTAACACTGTGGAATGTCAACAAACGTCATCTACAAATCATTTGAGTACAAAACAGCCATTTATTTTTTTTTGTATTGTATTAAAGTTTTAACACACAACACCATTCAAAGCATATAAGTCCCTTTTTTTTACCTCACGTTCCAGGTTGTGGTCACGTGTACGACATAAACATTTAAACAACATTACAGTTAATTCAACATGTCCGATAAACCTACTGAGGTCTTTCTATGGTCACAGAAATACGAGACAGTAATCCATAGAAACATGCTTTCGAATAACAGTTAAATTAAAAAGTTGAAAAAGATATTTTAAGTGAATAAACAACAATATGAGCAATACTTCACAACTACTACTACGACACAGTTTTATTATTTCCTTCTTTCTTCAATTTTGGCAGCAGTTCGGTCCATGGCAAGTAAACCTAATACACAGTTATGGTTACATATAAACACAGATCGTTAGTACAGGTTATGTGGTATAGTCATTGCTAAAACTGTATTATGGAAACAGCTTTTTAGAGACAGTCAGGCTTCACCTAAAAAAACAAAAACAAATAGAAAATATCCATTGCTGACCCATAAGATCGGCGTACCGGACCTGTTGCCTTTGAACATGAACAGAGAACCCAGAGGATCGGCGCACCTATTCGTCTGGTTTCCTCTTGGGCTTCTTTGGGTTGCGGGAGCGGCTCTTGGCCTTGCACAAGGGACATATGGGTGCGTTCCGGTGGATCTGCTGGTGGCACGAGAGGCAAGCCTGTGGGGAGGTGAAATGGGAGGTGGGGGGGGGGGGGGTATGGCGGTCAATAAGTGGATGGTTTAATACTGGGCCTGGTGTCATCAAGAATCGCACTGGTCTTGTGGCCTAAGAACGCACAGTTCAGAGTAGGGGCTTACGTTACTAAGCTTCCTGCACCTCAGCTCATCAATGACAAGGACCAGGCTTTTAGAAGTAAATTACATCACTATTAACGGCCGACCAAAGTTTGGAGACGTTTAGCCGTACTAAAGAACTAGTACTTGGACTTAACATTAAAAACATGATTAATGATGTTACCAACTTGTTATGCACTGCAAGGAAACTTAAAAAAGGCATCAACACTTTATCCAAACAAACCCATCATTGCGTGGTTTCCTCCATGCAGCCACATTCTGGCCACAGCTAGAAGGGGGGGTCCTCTTCTGCACTCGTAACTAAGCCCTGAGTTATGAGCGTTCTTAAGACGTCAGTATGCTGATGTATTGCTTTTACTACTTTGGAGCAGGAATAATATAACTCTGGATTTTTGTGATAGTGGAAACTGATTTTCCCGCTCTGACGCCTGATAAGTGGGGGATCCAGGTGGTCTTTAACGACGGCCTTGACGGACGGCGGACAACTGTTTGTGTGCATGCATACCTTCATAGGGGGAGGCTGTTGCCTGAATGTGGCTGTCTGGCGGGCGTCTTGCTTCCTGGAGACCTGTAGCTGCTGAGCTGCAGCCGCCGCCGCTGCGAGGGACTCAGGGATGGCGGGCTCATGGGGCTCCTTCTGCCACTCGGCTTTCTGCTTCTCAAAGTAACTGTTGAAAGTAGAGAGAGAGAAGGAGAGAGAGAGAGAGAGAGGGGCCAAGTTGAGCGTGATTCTAATAGAGGTTTTAGAATCGCATCAAAGATGAGATTATCCCATCTGGGCTGCATATAGAGACGCCAGGAGGAGGGAGAAGTGACTACAAAAGAGAGCAAAAACCAGACGCACAATAGTCCCTATCGCACAATTCCTTCGTCGCACAAAGGTAGTCATTGTGTGTGTGTGTGTGTGTGTGTGTGTGTGTGTGTGCGCGTGTGTGTGTGTGTGTGTGTGTGTGTGTGTGTGTGTGTGTGTGTGTGTGTGTGTGTGTGTGTGTGTGTGTGTGTGTGTGTGTGTTTTGACAGAAGCAGCCTAAGGGAGGGAGCTGATACTACGGCTCTTACTTCCTGTTGGGCTAGCCCACAGAAAAGGTATAAGACTGAAGCATAGTTTTCTCCTTAAAGAACTAAGATTTCTCAACGTGGCAAAAGCATGTACCTTGAAACAAGCCTTGTTTTTTTGTGTTGTGAAATACATTTTTTGGTTGAATTATGACATGTCATGTATGTCCTATATCATACATCCAGAACAAAATAAAAACGTTTTTTGTGTGGAACAAATGTTTGTTTGAAATCTGACATCGCTACAAAACCTTTAGCAGTCCATAATGATTAAAGTGTTACGTGTTAAAGTGTTGGGACCCAGTACACTAACAAAAAAAAGGGGGTAACTGTACGCTTAGCAGTCCCACTGGATATATCCATCTTCCGGTTTCAGATGAGGTTCAAATGAAAAACCATCAGTGGCTTTTCCCAAAACGTGAGAGAATCTATTTTTTGTTTTGTTTTAAATACGTGTGCAGGCAGCTACGATCCCTCTTGAAAAGTGTCACTCCTAAACTCAGCCTACACCCCTTGGGATAATTTACACTGCAGTTGACCAATGTTGACCCTGGACCATCTGGAAATCTATTTCTCTTCAGCTGCGGAAGGACAATCCCAGAAGATTACGGAACTTCCCCCCCGCCTCACACACCGAATCGGTCAAGAGACTTCTACGCGGTGCAAGGAGTTCCAAACAGAAGGCGCTTTTGCTATTGACATCCTACTTGACCCGTGTGTATGTATGTATATATATTTATATACACATACACACATATACTTTATTTGTTATGTTTATAAATATGTGTATATCTTAAAATGAAACATGTTTTTTAATCTTGAAATCCAATTTGGCATCATAAATTGGCATCATACATCCTATTGCTCCTGACCCTAATTCAGAAGGACGAGAGGAGAAAAAACAAAAGCGTTCTGTCGTGGAAATTATATTTTCCTGGATAAATATGAAAAAATATTGTGGTTTGTATTTGTTCAGCTGAATGAGAGAAAGAACAGCACAGCCATCAGAAGCTTGCCTGAGCAATCCTTGAAGCTACTACTGGTTTTCTGATAGAGCATTGAACTGGCTTCAGCCTTACTTGACAAATAGAGATTTTAATATCTGCATATGTCTGCATTAATAACCATGTGTCCTCAGCTCTGAGCATTTATCTGAAAACCCAATAACCTGAATCCACTGTCCTCCCTCCTGATTGCTTGGCCGCCAAAGATTGGAAGTCTTGTTAATAAGAACAGAATATTACTTTTGTCCTTCGTGTTACTAAACTCGTCCAGTCATGATTCATTAGGCTAAGAAATATCGCAAAAGTCAGTTTCAAACTATTGACTTTCTTCTATCTGGATAATTGTAATTGCCTCTTCACGTGCCTCAGTCAAGATGCTCTAAATCCCTTTCAGCTGGATCCAAATTCAGCCACCAGGCTTTTAATCAGAACAAGCCCTCCGTTCCCCATTACCCCTGTTCCCGACCCTCTGGAACCTTCTCCCCCAGATATGCTGGATGTTTCGACTCTATGACAGCTCAGAAGTGCAACCTTTTGCATGGCAGTTCTACCCCATGTCGCTATACTTTTGAGGTGTAACATCCCGCCGTGCCATGCTGTTAACCTGCTGATGTGTGCCATTTATAATAAGAACTGTGTGAAGGAAGGGGGATTATAGGGTAGCATAATAGAGCCAGCCCCTGATCATCTCCAGGACGTCTCCCCGATCGGGGGGGACGGGCGACGGAACTGGATTAGATTACGTCACATTAAGTCGTAGGACTGGATTTATCGACTTTGATAGAGCACATTGTTGCAGTAGGTACGGAGGTGTATTACCCTAATGGATACATCTATATAGTGTTTTATATTTGATAGCTGTTGGACATGGCTAGAGAACACAGACACAAACCCAGCCAAAGCGTCAACAACATTCTTTTTATGTTCCTATTAATCATCATGCTATTTTTGTTTGCTAAGGTTGTGTTGCCCAATGTCATGAAACGTGTGTCTTCATCACCCTGTGTAACTTTGTACTTTGTGCGCATACACACACACGGGTCACGTTTGTACAAGCGGTGTGGGGGAAGTTTATGCAGTCTGAGTCTAGCATAACCAGTTTGACTGCTTCAGTTCAAGCCGTTTGACGTATTTTTATTTGAGGAATGATTGTAGATTATTTTATAGATGTGGATTTGATTAGAATTTATATGAACGTTTATACAAGCACTCAAATGGTTTAAATAATAAAAACCAATCCACCCAAGGCTAAATTAAACCAGGATTTCTTCCATCCAAATCAGTGCAGGGTAAAGTCAAGAAGATATTTTTACAATAACTGATGAATGTGGGGAAATCATTAAGCAGAAACAACGGTGACTCGGTTCAGTTACGCCCACATGGAATTAACAGGTAGGTGTGACTGTGTCTGCACAAATCAAAGCTCAAGGGTCGCATGCCAGTTGAGAGTGCAGTGTCAAACTTGGCTGCTTTAATTCTGTTTCCATGCGAACCCAAGAGCATTTCAACACAGCAGACGGAGCGGATGTTCATCGCAGAGCGCAGCAACTTTTTTCCATTGTGTTATTTCTGCCTCTCATACAGATTTTCTGCTCAGGCACAGCTAACATTGAATACAACTTTCCAATGTTTGTTTACGGCAAATTAATATCGGACCTTGAATAAAGGAAGAATGATTTGTTGTGACTTGATTTGACTTGATGTAGCTGAATAAGAGAGCAGGCAACAGCCATGTGACGTGGGTCAACACAGAACCTTTCCTGGAAGACCCTAACCACTAGAATATAGGACATTGGCATCCCTGAGCTTTGCTATGGGACCTTGGTTCAAGCCCTTTAACTTCTAAAATATCCCGCCCCATAAATCTAGCAGGGTTACATTATGTATTATATTCAGGATGCATGATGAATTATATACATGTATATAATCCCCTCAACCTGTATAGCCTAATGAAGACGAGCACATACTGCGTCCTTTCACCAAAATATCTGATTTATTTAGAGGATTAAATTATACTGGAGTCGTTTTACCTTTAATCCTTGTATGAACTATTGACGCGCATGGCGGTACGTGGATGAGGGGGATTATGATGGAGTGGTTGTGTTTTGGAGACCTAAAATAGGCTTTCACTCTTTGGAAGAAGGTTGGTATCCAAAACAAAGCTCTACAACGATACAACTGCACACCTTCATGTTATCAAAAGCAACCTATATTCACGTTGTGAGGTTCAAGGGACCATTGATTGTAGCACCGATGTAGATCTCCAGCAGTAACGTTATACCATGGGATCCAATTAAGGGCAGTAATTAGTAACACCCACTTCTTTTACCTACTTTAAGGCTACATGTAAAATTAGATCAATCCTTTAAAGTAAGAAAAAATAGGAGGGTTGTGGAGAAAAATACAATGGAATCTCTAATTAAAGAATGCTCATGAGATTTTATACACCCGTAGTGCTTTGAAATAAATGACTGTATAATAATTGTGAAACCGTCCGTGGTTATTCCTCAAACTACACTCTTACCACCAAAATCTATAAATCTATATCATAATCGTTGAATCCATAAACCGAGGTCATCCCTGCTGCAGCATTTTATTAAAAAAGGAAGCAGAAAAGTATGAAGGTATATCGTTTAAAGGTTTTTTCATGATGTCTGGGATGCTCTGTCAACTTTGGTGTTTAACGCTTGACGGCCCTGAATGGGAACTTATTAGAATTGGTAGCTTAGCACGGATCGCATGGGATCCATTGGGACCCATTATATTAAACACAGAACAAAACCTTGTTTCGTCTATCTTCTGCGCTGCCCGACGTGGTGCCCAGTGGCTCGTCCGGTGTGAGACCCGTTTACATGATTAAAGCTCTGCCGTAACCGAGCTGGGCTCGGACCTAGGCTGTATCTGAAACCCACTGACTTTCTCCCCACAGCACTTGGTCGAACTTCAGTCCAACACGATATTCTTTGGTTGACCAAAGCCCTAGTACATGTGCTTGTAGTAATGCATACGCGTGTGTGTGTGTGTGTGTGTGTGTGTGTGTGTGTGTGTGTGTGTGTGTGTGTGTGTGTGTGTGTGTGTGTGTGTGTGTGTGTGTGTGTGTGTACTCACTCCAGGGAGAGCTTCTCCTCTTCCTCGTTGAGGTTGGGGAGTCTGTGCAGGCCCAGGGTCATCCTCAGCGCGTCCACGTGTTCCTTCAGGGGCTTGTACTCATCGTGCAGCCGCCGGGTGGTCTCCAGAAGCTTGTTCAGGTCGTTCTCAGACTGCTTGATGGTGCTCTCCATCTGAACGGACAGGAGTCGTTAGCACATGATGACCCATAGGTCCATAGGCCCACTGGTTGCATTTTATAAGTCTCATTGAGTCAAGTCATTCAAGTGCAACGGGGCACCAGGCCACGCCCCCTTTCCCTCATTGGCTAGATAGCCCCTCTCATTTCTTTATTTTATTATTGTTATTAATATACTTATAATGATTACGGATGCACTGATCAGGTTTTTTGGGCAGATGCCGATCTTTGTAATGTGCGATCAGCCAATCCGATTACCCGATAATTTTTTTATTTTGGTGAAATATATATCACTGGGATGTATCTTATGAAAATCATGGTGTGACGATCGTATAAAGTTTCTTAGTTTGCGCAATGTCAGCGCTGCATTGTGGGAGAGTTATTGTTCACTTGTTGAGTGGGGGGAAACTTTGTTGTTTGTTGACACGCATTAGGCATGTAGGAGCCACATGGTTTTCTGAACGTGAGTAGAATTGTAGAAGTAAAAGAAGGTTGAATAAATTATACAGAACTTTGACAAAGGAAAAGATAATCAGTGGGATGAGTGTTAATTGGAATGAGTCAGGCCAACACACTCACTCACGCACTAAGGAAAGGAGCACTAATGGAGAATATCAGCATAGACTATGGATAATGCACAAACAACACAGACTACATCCAACTAACCATGTGCATGGTGGGTAACTAAGCTTTAGGTAACAAATAATGAGTAAGACAGTTCCATGGGTCATTATTGTATCATGTGTGTATCTAGAATAAATGGTTGAAAGGTTTTTACAGCGCGTCTGTCTGGATTGTGGGCTCGCACACGTAGGGGTGTACATGGGAATCCTACAATTTGTACTTTTGCTGCCAGCGTAGAACTATTATCCAGGTATTCAACCACGTTACCCATAGGCATTTATTTAAGAGCTTTGCTAAATATAGTATACTATTACATAAATTGACTATTTTATTAAATAACCTGCTTCAAAACTTGGCTAAAATACACCACATATCAAAATAAAAAGACATTCATAGTATTAAGAGTCTATTAAGATTTGTATTTTTGACAGTATTGAATATCGGTGCATCACTAATTATAAAAATCATTATAATATACAAATACATTGTTATAATATACAAATACGTACTTTTTAATACCCTTTGTATACCGTCACATCGTGAATACCACCCAAGGCTAGTGTAAGCATACTATTTTAGGTTAAATACAGGAGAGAGAAGCCCAGATAGATCCAGGTTGGTTTTCGCATTCTGTAACATAGCTCAACAAAAAGCTATGCATAATGTTAATGATTTATTGTGAGTCAGGACAATTTAAAGATGAATTATGTTAAAGCAGGTTAGCATAAATGGTCTCAGTGACTGAACCTAATGAAGGCTTGTCGCAGCGATCTGCAAATTTCCAGCGAATCGGCCGATCATGTGATTATGGCGTATATCGCCTGATCATTAATCGGTGCATCACTAATTATAAAAATCATCATAATATACAAATACATTGTATTTATTGTAACAATAATTGAGTGCCTTGTCACGTGAGCATAACATTCAGGAGTTGATGGTTTGAACAAGGTTGTTCAGGAGGAGGTGAGTCTTGACTATTCATCAACCCGGAAATAATTATTAACATTTGACATGACAATTGCCCTGGTCCACATTTTGGTAAAAACAAACAAAATGTCTTCTTATGCAGATTTCAGTAATGTATAAAAGAACAAGTGCAGGTTGTTCCATTCACAATATATCAATAGCAAAATGTCCTTTTTGTCAAACTGTTTATGCAGCAACTCAAATAGTTACATAATGTTTTATAATGGGGGGCAAAAAAAAGGATGGAAAGAGATGATACAAATTTAGAAAATCCTGCATTATGTCAATATTTTTAACTCCTTAAAACATAATCTGCATGTATGAGTGTTACAGACCACATTGATATCAGCGTGGATGAGCCGCAGTTCCTCAACGTGGGCCATCTTCTCCTGGAGCAGCAGGTCCATCTCCTGCTTGTACTCCTTCAGGTGCTTCTCCTCAGACTCCAGAGAGTCAAACTCTGTCTTCAGGCGAGATTTGATCTTCTGCATTTGGATGGTTTTGTTCCTGGGGGGCAGAGGCACAAACAAAGGATGACAGCAGTCAGGTCAAACCGTTGGAGCAATACGGAACAAAAAAAGAAAGGGGAGGGAATGAAAAAATATATTTTTTTTGTTTTGGGACACGTAATACAGCAATTGTAAATGATGTATTAATATACTGCGCTTATCTTGCGTGGTGAAATTACACCTTCGGGTGAGATGGGACTTATTTTCTAAATATATTTAGAAAATATGTTTTTCAATTGTGCCATTGAAAACAACGTCCAGGAACGTTCATGGAGCAGACCTTCGTACAAAAAGTTTAGACTTTAACAAGATAATGAAATACTGTTACACGACTCGGTCGCTGGAGTGGTCGAGCTAACCCGTAGCAACATTAGCAGAGCAGTGCATCTGGCACTCGTTGATAAACATCTGGAAATGCAGGGGCAAGCATGACCAGAAGATCCAGCTACAGTTTCAGCGTCTTTTTTCCGCTTCCTTAAACGATATCAACAATCGTTTGCCAGTTTCGCCCTGGGCAAACCATGTTTAAAAATCAGAGCTATAACGGTATCGGAGAGATTGTAACACAGCTAACATTAGCTAGCCAGTAACAAAAGCCGAGCCAAGAGGCTGCTCTAGCCGGTTAGCGACATACAGCTGGTCCTGGCTGTTTTCCTAAAACATCCAGCCACCCGATATCCTCCACGTATTCTATTGCATTCAATAGTAACGTCCTTACCTTATCTCTAATATATTTTCTAATTTGCACATGATTTCTTGCTCTTCCGCCATGATTTGAGACCTTAAATTGTCAAACTCAGACTCCCAGTATGGCCCTAATAAAAACACAATAGCTGGCGTGTGCGCGCATGGAGGCGCGCACGGCCGAAGGGGAACGGGCTACGTATGGTGCACGTATAGTGTGACCTCCGTCCGGACATTAGAGCTCACAGGCCCTCTGATACTACCTCCTTCTGTTATTTTCCAGAAACTATAACATTTCCATTGATGGTGTGGCTGTTATTACCCTAATGACGAAATAAAATATGAAGTTGCTTCGTGAAGACATTTTCTTTGTGTGCCCTAATAAATCTACCATCCGTTATATGATGGATAATTATTGTAATATGGCCTATAGGCCTAGTTTTATATATATATATATATATATATATATATATATATATATATATATATATATATATATATATATATATATATATATATATATATAATTTTATTCTGGTTATGGTTACACTTGTTTTTTATTGTTGTTGGTGAAAGTGCAATGGCATGGGCCCACTCCAGAACTCAGAAATAGTTGATGTGGTCAGATCACATGGCTTCTTGGATGTCTGACGATAAACTCGTGTAGGATCAGGCCCTAGCTCCCGAGGCATCGCTGGATTAACCAAGAGAAAGCCTTGGGGCAATACAATGGTCCATTTGAAACAAGTCTATAATCCTTACAGGCATCACAAGCACTTTCATATGACTCTGCAGCGTAAAGGCCACTTTGGAAACCTGTCTAGGTCAGGTATAGAAGATAAAAGCTATACAATGTCGATTGTAAGTATGTTTTTTATACTGTTTCCTAATATAATCTTTATCTTGACCGTATTTTACATTTACCCAGTTATTCTAAGCCACGGCTGAATTAATTCTTAGGCCTGTGAGGCGGCTGAACTTGCACACTAGGCTATGAATATATATATTTGAAACTTTTTTTTCTATTATGAGGAATTTTGCTGGAACAAACCCCATGTGGTTATCGTCTAAGCTTACAGTTTCTGTTTCTGTTCTGCATCTGTTTTGTGTTGGCATTGTAAGGGAAACAGTGTTCCCTAGAGCTATTTACTTTGTTGCAGAGTATTTGGGCAAAACAGTGCCACAGTGCTTCTCAAATGTCTAATCAAACATCTCATGTCAAACATCTCTATTAGTATCATTATTATTAGTAGTAGTGCACACATTTGTTTTTTATCATTGTGACCTATTGTTATTATTATATTATTATTATAATTATACATTGAATGACAGCATTAATAACAACAGTGATTTATTTTTTAACGCTGCTAAACACATCATTTAGCAAATACGCGTTTGGAGGGTTGTCGTCACATGTTACAGCTAAAACATTATCCCAAACTCTTGGCAGTCTTCAGTCCCATTCTCAGGTCGTCAAAATGTGCACTGCTTAACCATCTAAAAGCTCTTAATGCTCCTTAATGTGTGGGGGGAAAAGTAAGGAATCGTCCCGTCTCCTGGTCACAGTGTTTCAGTTTACCCAACAGAAAGGTTCATGGTCTTTGCAGTGATGATAACATTTCCTTTTAAATTCCCATTGAGAAGCCCCAGGGTGAACCTGGGGCTGCTCTACACTTCAAACGGAAATAGTATCTCATACCTAGGTTGATTAAATTGTAACCTTCATGCCTGCATAGGATGACATTAATTACTTTCCTGCAGTTGTGTACCACTTGCAGTTGCCACGCTTGTTTACAGACTCATAAAATCTCTCCCTGTTTTTAAACATAATAGTTGCTACTCTAGTTGGCCCTGGTTGCCATTGTGGTTTCCACCAGTTGTACTTTTTATGTTGTTAAGCAACAATGAAATGGAGATTTAGCTCACAGTATGTATTATATTCTTTCATTTCCAGAGGTATCGTCATGTGCATGCTATTGTTGTCAGTCCATCATACATGAATTGTATTATTTGTTGTACGCAAATCACTTAGAGTTATTATACTTGCCTTTATTTGTTTATTATTTATTGCTTTGTTTTGGATTAATGGAACATAACATTAACACAATCGCATATATTATTAGTAGAGAGAGGGAATGTGTTGTGTCTCTGGAATCTCACATTTAACCACAATTAAAGTAACAATCATGTATGAAGGACAAAGTACGCAATAAGCATATAATCTCATGTGCCTATAGGCCTACTTCAACACACACTTTGAAATGGTTAGGCCTATGTCATGAACAAGAACAACAGCGAGTAGCGTTTAAAAAAGATGCATGTAAGATTCACCAAACAAAGAGTCTCATCATCACTGGAACCCAATCGTAAATGACTTCGTGAACCCCATGGTTTCAGTCGTGAATGTATCGCAACTAAACTGTGGGCTTCATTCTCTGATTGTAGTCCCCACCAACCTCTTGCGATTGGATGCTCCTGGTTGAACAGAAGAATGTAAGGAACCCCTTGTATTGCTTTTTGGTCATTTACCTGTGAAAAATATATCAAAAGGAATGTGTCAAAGTTGGAAGGCAAAGTTAGTTTATTACCAAACCATTGTAATGTCACAGAACTGTTTTGCATCTGCACCCGTTATCTTTGTGTGTTTCATGGCACACAAGGCCTGACCCCTCGGGGATCCTCCTCGTTGCTTAATCTCAATGTGTTTCTGACAGATAAATGTTCGCGTTACGACCATGGACGCCGAGCTGGAGTTCGCTATCCTGCACAGCACTACCGGCAAGCAACTCTTTGACCAGGTAGGCCTACACCGCTCCGTGGGCCTGCGCACGAGCCCGACTCCAGTCACGTGCGCCCCATAATGCTCGTTTAACGAGATCCATTTCATGGATTTCATTTTGTGTTTCCTTTGCGGAATCAGATAGTGAAAACAATCGGGTTGAGAGAGACCTGGTTCTTCGGCCTTCAGTTCCAGGATACTAAAGGATTCTCCACCTGGCTGAAACTCAACAAGCGGGTATGGGGGAAGTTCATGTCTGCTTTCTTTGTAAACCTTACATCATGCTATAATTCATATCTGCTCCCCTTAGTGATTGTTACGGCCATGGGAGCTCATAAGCGCCTAATTAAAATTGCAATGTCGCCCTGCTGAGGGAATTCCCATCCCAGGTAACGGCACAGGATGTAAAGCGGGAAAACCCCCTGTTGATCAAGTTCAGAGGCAAGTTTTACCCGGAAGACGTCGCCGACGAGCTAATTCAGGAGACCACGCAGCGACTCTTCTTCCTGCAGGTTATGAGTGACAGCCTGCATGCGAGCACCGAAGAACACTCGTTCTCCCCTTTTCACAGTCAAAAGAACAACAACACGTAGCCTACACATTTGAATTGGCCGTTATACACACATTAGCAAAGAAGTTTGTGTCTGTGTCTGTGCTTGATATTAATTTAATTTTTAATGGACTATAATTGCAGAGGCCTGCTGCGGCAGCCACTTCATGTTCACATTTGTTTTGCTAGAGTAATTGATAAAAGTCAGCGTATCTGTGATGTACTGTTTAAATGCCTGTAATGCGTTCCAGGTTAAAGAAAGCATTCTGAATGATGACATCTACTGCCCACCGGAGACCGCAGTGCTGCTTGCCTCTTACGCGGTTCAAACCAAACATGGGGATTACAGAAAGGACTATCACATCCCAGGATACCTGGCAAAAGAGAAGCTTCTGCCGCAGAGGTGATAATTGATATCAATTAAAAAAAAAAATCTGAGAAGATTTTTATTTATGAAGCTCTTGTTGTTGTCATTTTTTAAGATTAAATTGATGCTGTATTGATCTGTTTGTTTGTTTGTTTGTTTGTTTTTGTGATGAAAACCAGGGTTTTGGAGCAACACAAGCTCAACAACAGTCAGTGGGAGGAACGGATCCAGGTCTGGCACCAGGAACACAAGGGCATGCTGAGGTAACACAGCTCTGAAGCGCTTGCGTGCACACACACAGACACACACACACACACACACACACGAACACACGCACACACACACACACACACAGACACACACACACACAAACATACACAGACACACACACACACACACACACTGCTAGGTAAACATCCCTGTGGTCTTATGTCCTGGAGAATTGACTCCACAGAGAAGATGGCATGGTGGAATATCTGAAGATCGCCCAGGACCTTGAGATGTACGGGGTCAACTACTTCAACATCAAGAACAAGAAAGGATCCGACCTGTGGCTGGGTGTAGACGCCCTCGGTCTCAACATATATGACCAGACGGACAAGTAGGAACCATTTGGCAAAGCCATATAGCAGCGTTGTCCACGGTAAAGCTATTGTGTCCGAATTCAATGAGCTCATCATCTCTGTCTCTCTGTCTCATAAAACACCAGGATGACTCCAAAGATTGGCTTTCCATGGAGTGAAATTCGAAACATCTCCTTTAATGACAAGAAATTTGTCATCAAGCCTATCGACAAGAAAGCCCCGGTACTTCGACTTTTTCTTGTTAGCCGCTATGCCTCCACCTTTAAAAACTCCTCGGGCCAAATAAGGTCTCACATACATCTCTTTAACGGCCACAGTGTCTGAATAAGTTACTTAAAGGATGTATTGCCGGTGATGTATTTGAGCACCAGTCAAGTTTGTACTCCTGTGTCATTTCATCTGAACCTTGGTTCCAAGGACTTTGTGTTTTACGCTCCACGGCTGCGCATCAACAAACGAATCCTGGCCCTGTGCATGGGCAACCACGACCTGTATATGAGGAGGAGGAAGCCGGACACCATCGAGGTCCAGCAGATGAAGGCCCAGGCCAAGGAGGAGAAGAACAAACGGCAAATGGAGAGGTGAGGAGAACGGATCGCTACCAGTGTTTTGACGAGGTATCGTTTGCACAAAGTCGTCATGCGCTGTGAAAAAGTTTTGGCTGCAATTATTAATTATTTTGTCAGGGCTCTGCTTGCGAAGGAGAAAAAAAAGCGTGAGAACGCAGAGAAGGAAACTGAGAAGATTGCCCGGGAGACCATGGAGTTGATGGAGAGACTGAGACAGATTGAGGAGCAGACAAAGAGAGCTCAGGACGGTATGACAAGAATCCAAATACAAATGAGGCTAAATCACATCTTCCTTTCCCCAGTGTCATGCAAAGACACAAAGCGGGCTTCTTGTTTTTTTCGGAACATCTCTCGGTTTCAGAACTTTCCGTCTCAGTAGTAATTATCTCTTTATGAATGGTAGTTTAGAAACGACATCTGCTTGTTGTGTATAGTCAATAAGTTCTCGTTCATCTGTGTCCGCACAACGCCTTGTGTGTGTGTGTGTGTGTGTGTGTGTGTGTGTGTGTGTGTGTGTGTGTGTGTGTGTGTGTGTGTGTGTGTGTGTGTGTGGTTGTGTGTGTGTGTGTGTGTGTGTGTGTGGTTGTGTGTGTGTGTGTGTGTGGTTGTGTGTGTGTGTGTGTGTGTGTGTGTGGTGATGAAACCTTGGATGGTTGGTGTTCTTCAGAGCTGGAGGAGCAGACTCGCAGGGCCCTGGAGTTGGAGAAGGAGAGAAAGATTGCCCAGGAGGAGGCTGAGCGTCTCGACAAGGACCGCAAGGAAGCGGTGGAGGCCAAGGCAGCGCTGATGAACCAGTCGGAGCAGCAGCTGAAGAACCAGGAGAATCTGGTGCTGTTGCACAAATCTGTACATTTAACGTACACATCAAAACCCACACACTCCAAAGATATCGAGAAGTCACGAGACTCAGAAGAAATGTTTCTCTTTTCTTTTTTCGCACATAAATCACAGGTTACTTATATATTTAGATCAAGTTCACATGCCTCATTCCCAGATAAAGAATTCTCAGAAGTTTTTTTGATTATAAATTCGTATAAATTAACACATTGTTAAGCAGGAAAACTGATCTGAAATCCTGGATCTCTTATCAGTCCCTTGTCCCCCATTTGTGTGTGAAGGCCACAGAGCTGGCAGAGCTTACCTCTAAGATATCCAAGCTGGAGGATGCCAAGAAAAAAAAGGACGAAGAGGCAAAGCGGTGGCAGACAAGGGTGAGCATCAGCGAAAAAGTTAAGTGATGACGAGTGAATTAAAGTTGAGCTCAGTGACTCCACTGAGACCTTGGTAGGAAAGAAAATAAACTACAAAGAAAAGTTAGGTTTTCTATCGCTTAGCGCATCGTTGTCTAATTCCTAAAACTTCAGAAGTTAGACCAGTGGCGACAGCGCTAACGTCAAGTTAAGAAAAAGGGGGTGGGGCAAGGTAGATCTTGGAAACTCGAGAAGGTTGGTAACAAAGTGTGCCTGTTTGCCAGTAAGTGCCAACACATGTGCGTGTGGCACTGGCAGTATATCCGGCTTTTGTTGTTTGATAATTATATTATAACATCATTTTGCATTAAAACACAATGTTTGACTATTCTTCATTATTGTATCTTCATTACAAATGTTTGACTTGTTGATAAGAGTCACTGGGATTGAGTTCCCATTCATAATTAAACGGGTGTATTTGTGAGTTCTTCCCGACATTCCCAGGCAGAAACCTTCCATTTGGGAACCACTGTGGCTTCAACAATGGGAGGCTTCTGAACGCCCCGGTGTGCATGTGTTGACAGGCAATGGCCGTGGAGGGTGACCTTGAACGAACCGAAGTGGATCTGAAGAGCAAACTCATGGGTGTCCACATCCCAGCCTCGGTGCACAGCCACATGCACGAGCACGACGAGACGGACGAGAGCAGCGCGGAGGCCAGCGCCGAGTTGACCTCACCGGACATGGTGCGTGACCGCAGCGAGGAGGAGAGAGTCACTGAGGCCCAAAAGAACAAGATGCTGCGCAAGAATCTCAAGGTCTGTGCCGTTTGGCTCTGCGCGTACGAGTATATACTGTAAATCACACGTTAGACATATTTAAACATAAAACACTACAAATTACTTATTTGTAAGGGGGTATAGAACCGGGTCGAAAATGAGTACCTGACACGAGCCAATGGATGAGGGATGTATAGGCTACCGTTGTGCAGGTAAAGAGGAAGAAGGGCTGCTAGTAAGCTATTGATTGGCCGGTAAATAAATAAATACCTTATGGAACGGAACTTTATCTGCAACAGCTAAGGAGGACTTGCATCGCATATGATGCCAATTTTAGCATAATGATGGTAAATATTGAAACTATTGATACTTGGGAGGTAGAACCAACGAGAATAAGAGAATGATATAACTAGTAAAAATTACAAATATTTATTTATTTATAGAACAGTGAAGTTAATAGAATAACTGTAAATGCAAAGATACAAAGTGCATGACCTTCTCTTAAAATTATAAACACAGGCCCCTTTAACCATTAGGGTATAGAAGTTATCCAGAAAAATGAGTACCATTATATACAAGTACATACACAGTAATAGGGATATTTTGCCTTTGTCAATGGCATCTTGCAGCCTGCTTTCCAACCAATTTTTTTTTTTACCAATGTAACAAAGTCTTATATATTTGCACAGAATAGAAAAAGTATTTTATCAGGCCATCCATGTTGCCTTATCAAATAGGTATAGAGGAATCTGCTGTTTTCCTCCAGTCCTATTATGAAGAAAATAAATTGCATCCCTTCCTCACCAAAAAAGAACTATTGTCATGTGGTAGCCTATACCAAAAATAACAGAAAAACACAATTGTAGCTTTTGATTAGTATGCCTATTTTTGTGTGTGTTTAGGGGGGTGGGCTGTTTATCCAGTCTTTTGTGTGATGTTAACGTGTGTGTGTGTGTGTGTGTGTGTGTGTGTGTGTGTGTGTGTGTGTGTGTGTGTGTGTGTGTGTGTGTGTGTGTGTGTGTGTGTGTGTGTGTGTGTGTGTGTGTGTGTGTGTGTGTGTGTGTGTGTGTGTGTGTGTGGGGCCCGGCGCCCCCTGTGGCTCTCTCCATCAGTTCTTGAGCACTGAGTTGGCCTGCGCCGTAGACGAGAGTAAGAAGACCCCGAACGACCTGATCCACGCGGCGAATGTCAAGGCGGGTCGAGACAAATACAAGACCCTCCGTCAGATCCGACAGGGCAACACGAAGCAGCGCATTGATGAGTTCGAGTCCATGTGAGAGCGATCGTATAAGCGTCATAATGAGGCAGAAAGAAACTGACAAAGACATAGATAATAAAGTTTGACACTGTTCTTGATATGATTCCTGCGCAGTCCGAACGCCAACGCAACTTTCCACGGTCTCATTAGATTTTAATTTCAATGATTTGTCACTTAGTGTTCGAAGATCCATTACATGTAGAACACTGTAAAAAAAGATGCCGTGTATTCAAGCAATGGTTTCTAGATCGCTTTGCCCAAAAACCTGAGCATAATTTTGTCCGTTAAAATTGGTACTATATAGCCTATAGGGAAGTCAATATGAGCCTATCAAGTAGACCAATCGTATCTTTATGTATCCTACAATTTTAATGTGTATTTCAACAATTGCCTGTAATGTGTGTGTGTGTGTGTGTGTGTGTGTGTGTGTGTGTGTGTGTGTGTGTGTGTGTGTGTGTGTGTGTGTGTGTGTGTGTGTGTGTGTGTGTGTGTGTGTGTGTGTGTGTGTGTGTGTGTGTGTGTGTGTGTCAGTGTGTGTGTGTGTGTGTGTGTGTGGTTACCAGTAATCGATGATCAATGATCGTAAAACAATAATAAAATGTTACAAATCAATTTGATTCAGTTGTCCACCTTCAATTTACCACATATTGAATAGAAAAAGAAAAACCAAACCATAGCATTCCACTTCTATGATTAAAAACTTTCCAAAACCTCCAAAGATGGGGGTGTCTCCGAGGCTGCTGTAGCCTACCTGTACTGGATCTGGTTGGTTGTCTCGTGGGATTGGCAACGCGAGATTACCGCGAATTCGCTGTTCGGCAGCCGAGATCTAAAGACGGGGAGGCGCGGAGCTGGCTAGTGGCTACCAAATGACATGACGGTCTGTATTTTCTCTCGCTGAAGTTGCCGACATACTTTCAACACCCCCCACCCCCCACCTCCCTTGTACGTCAAAGAAGCGTTGAGAAGTAACGATCGAGTGGTTTTACTTTTGGAAGGGCAAAAAAACTACATTTGCATAATTAGGTAAAACCCCAACGTGTGATTTGGCTGGATACTTAGTTCATTAGAACACAAAGCTATGAATTGAAACCGAATGACCGCTGCCCTTCGCAGAGCAAATTGGAGAATACTTTAATTCACCACGAAAAAGAAGCTGCGTTGAGAGTGATCTTAACACATGACCGAGTCTTCGTATGGTAAGCCAGTCCCCTCTTGTCGGAAAAACTGTTTCTCCTCTTATACATCAACCGTAAAGAAACAATCAAAGATGTCTTTCCACTTGAAAGCGTCTGCACGCGGACTAACTCAGAGCTCGTCAACAGCGAACGGACGCGATCAGCAATATATTTCAGGAGAGACATGTCCCTGCCCGGTGGCCATCGAGCTCAGCACCGCCGTATCCGTGTCCCTGGGCTTGGATTCGGCTCCACAGCCCAACGACCTGAATAATTGCTCCAAGAACGCCTTCGCAGAAAGCGTCCCGTCTGCCGCCGCCAACAGCATACAAAGTGCGTCTGAGTTCGGACCAGGGGTGAGCGTGTCCCCCGAAGTGATCAGGGGGCAGCCGAAAGACCCGGAGGAGATGGAGCAGGGCGCATTCGATCAGGTGTCTGATGACATGTATCAGGGCAGCTGTATGGGTCTGCTCGGATCCAGTCAAGGGGACTACGCGCTGCCCGAGACGCGTGCTCATCCCGCGATAGCACGATATGTCGTCAAGGAGTCCAACTTGTTCATCATGAACGCTGTGGACGAGCCGTCCGCTCTACCCAAACAGGACGAATTGCTGCACGTGAAGACTTCGACTCAAACGGCGACCCCGCCACTTTTCAGGGACACACCGGGGATGTGGTGCGTTGGTTCGCATGTACTATACAGCGATCGGACCGAGCCGGAGAGAAGTAGATTGTGCGGACATAATTTGTCCTGCAAATACTGTAACTATGGGCAACCCTCATTTGGACCGAGGCAACCCTGCTATTGTGCCCCCTCCAGCGACGGCAACCGAGATGCAAACAGTGGCTTACAGACAGTGATGACTCAGGGGTACGGCCAGGTGGAAAGTTACCAAACTGCGGTTCCACAAGGCCTGGGACATTACTCCAACATCAAGACCGAATCTCCCAGCTGGGTTGAATACAGAGATCCAAGTTTCAGGTAGGTCCGCCAAGTTCATTTTGATAAAATAGGCCAAAGGCCTCCCCCTGATGACACTTCAAATAATGGTAGTCTTCATACACCGTGCCCATTTGACTGCAGTTATTGCAGTTTTATTTAACCATGGCAGGGGGAAAGTAAGGTTGGCGTACGATGAGGCAGCTGTCTACGTTGGTGACCTATAAACATTTCAGCATAATATCATTTGGACTCATGAGAAGGACGTGAGGACTCTGGTGAATGGTGTTGTACAACTCAGCCTAAACCTCTAAACCCCAGGATTAATTTTTATGGCGTCTTATTATACTGCTAAAATTAAAGGAAGTTTATCAGTGCCATTATAAAGGCGACTATTAAATAGTTTTCTACGAATAAGTATAAATTTGGTTTGTAATATATAATATATATACAAATATGATATTACATTAGTAACAAATATCCTTCAATGAGTCCTTTCTCCAAAATAATAATCTGAAGAAAAACAATGTTATTTAGTTTTATTGCCACCATCTTTCTAAAGTTTCCTACGTTTTACTCGTGGAGCAGTGCCACTCTGAGGTGCTTAGCTAATGGAATTTAGTGATAATCTACCTTTTACACACGTTGTCATCTCTATGAATAGCTATGCTGTACTCGTGTGTGGTGTGTAGCACTTGTGTTCGCTGGCCGACCACAGTTCATGGCTTCTTGTGTCTGCATTGCCTGGCTTCCCTTTGCTAGGATGTCTTTTCAACTATAAGACTGCCGTCTTGTGATTCATCGTCTGCCCTAAGGGCAAAAGGTGGAATGGCTCTCCAAAAGGCTTTGACACATTAACCTCTGAGTTAATATTTTATCTCTTTCCGTGATATGTGATCTATTCTCTTTCAAATAGGCATACTGGTGTAATACTCTACTCTTTAATTTGGCGGTTTGTGTGTGTGTGCGTGTGTGTTTCGGTGTAGATATGACGATATGTTCCCAGGAATGAGCGTGTACCTGTCAGACCGTAGAGTGTGCCAAGTATGTGGAGACGACGCCTCAGGTTGTCATTACGGGGCCGTCACCTGCGGAAGCTGCAAGGTGTTCTTCAAGAGGGCTGCAGCAGGTACACGCACGCATCCATCAACTTTGATGCACACTAAACAACAACTTGAAACAACTATAACGCAGTTACAGCTGAAAATTAACACAAATGTTAATTTACGTCACCTCTAAAAAATTAACAGCAAACAGTAATTATACAAGAAAGTTACACCTTAACCTACACACAGACAGACCCCCCCCCCCCCCCCCCCACACACCTAAACTCAGACAAAGCAAGAACCACACACATACACGCACACACACACTTTACAAACCTACGCACACATAAAACGCCGATAGTATTGGCCATTATTTGCCATCCCATTCGATTAAGCCCACCGACTTTCTCACACAGACGGGGCAGAGTGACCTTAGATTGAAGCGGTAGAGAGAGAGAGAGAGAGAGAGAAAGAGCGAGAGAGAAAGAGCTTGTTCTTTTGTTATTGGTTCACGCCTACATGTTGTTGTTACGACTGGTAGCAGGGGGCAATGCTAAAGTACAGTGCGTTTATGTACGTGTGTGTGCTTTTGTGTGTGTGCACTCATGCGTGTGCCCGCGTGTCTCTAGGTAAACAGAACCACCTCTGTGCCAGCCGCAATGACTGCACCATCGACAAACTGAGGCGAAAGAACTGTGCCTCGTGCCGCTTAAAGAGATGCTTCATGTCTGGCATGAGCCTCAAAGGTGAGCCTCTCTCCCGGTCTCCCTTACCCCCCGCCTCATTCTCTCCCTGTCTCCCTGTCTCCCTCTTTCCCTTTCTCCCGGTCCCTCTGTCTCTCCCTGTCTCCCCCCTCCAGTTCAGTGTTTCCCTCAGCACTGTATGTTGCCTTAACAACAATAGGGTCCCCGCCTTGACTACACATGTATAAAAAAAACTCGTAGGGTCAAGGAAACTTACTTCCATCAGGTGCAAAGAATATAGATAAATAATGCATTGGTAATACTGTTAACAACAATAGTCGTGCCATAAAGCTTTTTGAATGGTAAACCCCCCCCCCCCCCGCGCCCTCCTCTACCACCTTGACCAAGACATTTCCCGGAGGAAAAGCTGCTCTCTTATCTCCGGGAACACATCGCGAGTGAATGGAGTTCGAGTAATTGTTACGACGAGTGCTAAATCTCGGCAGAATTTAGTCAAGAAAACGTGTAGAGACTTCGTCTAAATGAAGTCATCACATGTTCCTTCCCAGCCAGATGTACTGTAGCCATTTCATTTCAGCGCAGGCCAATGGCACATTCCAGGAGGAAAGTGCCAAACCAAAGCAACGCTCGCCCACAACCTTATGTAAATGAATCACAATATTAGTTTCATAATTTTCTTATTTAATGTTGGCTCTTTGTCTCCCACCCCGTTCGTCAAGCTGTTTTCCTTTATTGGCCTTGTACTGTTTTGTGTAATAAGCACAGCAAATAAAACGGTTGGCTTGATATACAGCATTTGGAACTATTCATCGGTTTCCTTTAGTCTATCCTCTTTAATTGACTTCATTATATCTGCGTGGGTTTTTAATTGAATGAATAGTTGTTTGGGTTAGAAAATGTCCTATCCTTTCCATCGACTCTATCACGTGCGATTCTATCCTCATCTCTTCTATTCCATTCTATTCAGGTCGGAGGCTAAAGGTTGCCACTCAAACGCGAAGCAGGGATGAAGAGATGCCCCTGGCGTCAGGGAGTGATCGAGTGTTCGAAGCCAGTAGGATTGCCCCCACAAGCTACGCAGGTGAGGCTCAGGCTCTCTGTCTGTATTCTGTCGCTTTGTATTCATCGGTATTCTGTCCATCCTCAGGTTTAGCTTCCCTCATTCGTCTTCAGTCAGTGTTCCTAGTTTCTGTCCAAAGTGACGTGTGTGTGTGTGTGTGTGTGTGTGTGTGTGTGTGTGTGTGTGTGTGTGTGTGTGTGAGACTCGCTATATCTCGCTCTTTCTAGCTTGTTATCAAGCAGTCTGGTCTCATCAATGAAGTGGTAGTTTCGAAAATTTGCATTTTATTCTCGCTGAGGCCAGGTGGTATTTTAGCATATATTGTGTTGGAAGAATGAACAAAAAGGAAATTATATCAATATAAGCTATGTACATCAGCATTTATATACACACATGCATACAATGTCAGTGTTCCTAGTTTCTGTCCAAAGTGACTTGAGACCGATCCGACAGTAGCAGGAATATAATCAGTATTACTGCAATGCCTTTCAGTACGAAAAACATGAGGGGGCAATTTGTTCAAATATTTATAACAAACTTTTTAAGAAATCGCTTATTATATTATAATCAATATTATTTAGAGTGTAGAGAGATGGTTGAGGGTCATCACCGGGAGGAAAGTGTGTGTGTGTGCACGTTTGGGGGGCAGTTCACTTCCTTTGTCTAATGCTATGTGGTTGTGCTTAACATCGATCCATCCGACCTGTCATCCATTGACCTGTCCGTTCTCTCCTCCACCACCGTGTTAGGCGGGTCTGTCTGCTTCGGCTAAGGCCCTGCTCCTTGTCTCCTCCCAACTGCAGCCTGCTCCCAGAGCCTGGACCCGGGTCCCTCTCCAAGCCTGCACTCGTGCCTCTCCCTGCTCAGCCAGCTGCAGGCCATTGAACCCATGGTGGTCAATGCGGGCCATGACCCCACGCTGCCGGACAGCCCCAGCTCCCTTCTGACCAGCCTCAACGAGCTGGGAGAGAGGCAGCTGGTCACGGTGGTGCACTGGGCCAAAGCCATACCAGGTACACGTCTGTGCTGTCTGTGCTGTCTGTGCTGTCTGTGCTGTCTGTGCTGTCTGTGCTGTCTGTCTGTCTGTCTGTCTGTCTGTCTGTCTGTCTGTGTCTGTCAGTCTGTCTGTCTCTAACAGTCTGCGTCTGTGTCTATCATCTCTTGTCTACCCGTCTCTTTTCTATCTCTCTTTCTCTCTAGCTCAGTCTCAGTATATCCATCTCTCGCTTGCTTTGTGTACGTCTACCCAGCACCCTGTCTTGCTATCTCACTCTGTCTTTCTCTGTGTCTCTCTTTATCTATGTATGTCTATCTCTCTCTCTCTGTGTCTCTCTTTATCTATGTCTCTCTCTCTCTCTCTCTCTCTCTCTCTCTCTATCTCTATCTCTATCTCTATCTCTATCTCTCTCTCTCTCTCTCTCTCTCTCTCTCTCTCTCTCTCTCTCTCTCTCTCTCTCTATCTCTCTCTCTCTCTCTCTCTCTCTCTCTATCTCTCTCTCTCTCTCTCTCTCTTTTGCCGTATGTCTGTCTGTGTCGCTATCTTTCTCTGTATATGTCTATATCACTCTCTATCTTGCTGAATGTCTGTCTCTGTCTTTATTTGTCACTTTCTTTTTCAGCGTCTCTTAATCGCTGTGTGTGTGTGTGTGTGAGAGACTCGCTATATCTCGCTCTTTCTAGCTTGTCTAAGGTTATCAAGCAGTCTGGTCTCATCAATTAAGTGGTAGTTTGGAAAATTTGCATTTTATTCTCACTGAGGCCAGGTTGTATTTTAGCATATATACTGTGTTGGAAGAATGAACAAAAAGGAAATTATATCAATATAAGCTATGTACGTCAGCATTTATATACACACATACCTACAAATACAAAGTCAAAGAGCATCACAGCATCTCTAATGCTAGCCAAGGCCAAATGTTTAACGCTAAGCAAGACCTGGCCAAAAGCTCCTTTCAGATTTAATATTTTCATAAAGGTTAACATACAGTCATACCCATTTGTTTTCTCTATTAAATGCAAACCGTGGCCGAGCAAAGATTTAAAGCACAGAATCTGCATATTTCTGATATCTGCCACTAGAGGGCGATGTGTTCATGTGTATAACAGAAGAAACACCAGCTCACACTTCATACCAACCATGTCTTTGTTTGAAGAATGGAGAATTATCTTTTCATCTAATGTAGTAATGTAGTAATACACATAAAAAGAGTGGTCTGGTGACTGATCCCCCCCCTCACCTGGGCAGGTTTCCGCGACCTGCACGTGGACGACCAGATGTTCGTGATCCAGTCTTCGTGGATGGGGGTGATGGTATTTGCCCTGGGATGGAGGTCTTACACGCTCACTAATGGCTCCATGCTGTACTTTGCTCCAGACCTGATCTTTGATGAGTATGTCAACAGCTAAACATTGCAATTCATAAGCTATTTTCCCTTAACGAAAAAGTTTCCCTTTTCCGCTATTAAGTTTGTTCTCTATTGAATAAACTATTGCCTGTCTGCTCACCCCCACAACAAAGTTGGCATTATAGTTTGTTGATGCATAAGGAGGTTTGAACTGTCACTGGGAACACAAAGTGAGCGAACCCTCCCAAAGTGAGCACACTTACTCATTGTGGAGTAAACAAGTATATTCTCTTTATTTCCCTTCTTTCCCCCCTTGCACCTGCTTAACACATAACCCCAAGAGGAATCGCCTGAATTCATCATTTATTCTATTTCAAGATTGAAACCTCCTCGTCAATTTAACCAAGATGAGAGCTTCTGTCTCTGTATTCACTTATTTTGCTTTCATCTTAAAGCTTTCATTTTATCTTTTCGCTCCCCTCATAAAGCTACCGTTCTAACTGCTCCGGAAATGTTTTTGGCCCTTCACACCGTCTCACTGTCTTAGATCTTGGGGTGGTATCGAGACGCATGAGCAGGCTTTTATTTGGAGTATTTCCCGTACATGCATCCAGGATTACTAGAGCCACTAAAATCGGCCATGCAGAACATATATATACTAGAGCTGTCAAGCGATTAAAATATTTAATCGTGATTAATCGCATTAATGTCATAGTTAACTCTAATTAATCGCGATTAATCTCAAATTATTTTTCTATGCTAAATATCCCTTGATTTTTTTGTCCCATAATTCTTCTAATTTTAATTCTCTTATCAACATGGTGAAGTGCATCGGCTTGCCTTGTGCAAATGATTTTTTATTGATAACAACATTGGCATATACACTGATCAAAACAGGACGATACAAAAAAAGAGCCTATAGTGCAATTAAACGACTGCTTTGAACAAATGTCATTTGAACATAGCAGTCAGGCTACTGCTTCTTTGTTTTGAGCCAAAGAAAAAAAAATATATATATATATTTTTTAATAAAATAATTGCGTTAATCGCGCGATAAAAAATTTAACGCCGTTAAATTTGGTTTGCGTTAACGCCGTTAATAACGCGTTTAACTGACAGCTCTAATATATACTTTTATAATATAATGATGTTATAGTTAAACATTTATCATAGTTGCCCGCTATCCCCCCCACGCCCCCGCCCCCCTCAGTTGTTACAATCTCATTATTGTCATTATAGAAATATTATGGAAAAATACTGACATTTAACAAGTGTATATGATGAATATACTAAACACATCACGATTCTGTAGGAGGAAATCATGAACGCTAATGAACGGGTTTAGACTCAAACGTAGCAAGCATAAACAGGAAGAGAAACTCAATTGACTCAATTATAGGAAGTGCTCTACATATTTGATTGTGTAGCAGAGAAGCAGCCGTACCATGACAGCGAGATGGTGGGTTTCCCCTACACTGCTCCCCCCTTTTCCCTGAGAGAGCTGGGTTCAGTCAGCGCAGCATCGAGGAAGGTTGTGTGCGTGGAATCCTAAAGCATGCCCCCGGTCCCCGGGAGCTGCCCGCGTCTGTCTGATGTTTCATGCGGCCAGCAAAGTGCTCATTCAGTCTGCATTAGACCTCTGTCACTCTAGCTGGCTGCAGCCGACCTGAATGGTAATGGATACGCGTGCCCTTGCATCTGACCCTCATTTTTCTCTGCCTCTCCGTCTCCTTCTCATTTTCCATTATCCGTCTTCGCTTATTTTTTCTCACCTGTACTGCTACTTTTTTTTCTTCTTTTTCTTTCCCTCTCCCCCACCCCCTCTGTACAACCATCTTTGGGATCCCTTATTGCGAACACCCCCCCCCCCCCCCCCCCCAACCCCGCAGCCCCCCGGATCGGACACGTTTCGTACGCCCCCTACACACACACACACGCGCGCACACGCGCACACACACACACACACACACACACACACACACACACACACACACACACACACACACACACACACACACACACACACACACACACACACCATCCACCTCCCACTGCCCACTACACGGTTGTGATGTCTTTGTCCCCCCCTCTCCCCTCCATCCGATTCCCTTTCCTACCTTTAATCCTGCCTCCAATCCCCCCCCTCTCCCTCACCGTGCATCTCCCACCCCCCCCCAACACCGTTGTGCTTTGTTCCCTCCCCCCCTACCAGGCAGCGGATGCAGGTGTCCAGCATGTACGAACACTGTGTGAGGATGCAGCTCTTGTCCCAGCGTTTCAGCATGCTGCGGGTCACCCAGGAGGAGTACCTCTGCATGAAGGCCCTGCTCCTCTTCAGCATCAGTGAGTAACGTCCGCCGCTGTCTCAGCACCTGGTTGGCACACATCTCTGTCTCCACTGTTGGTTGGGTAGTGGGGGTTTTCTCCAAAAAAAACGTAAAACCGTTAAGTTCCTTCACAATCGCTGCACCTGTAGGCTTACATGAACAAAACGCCTGCGCCTTTGTGATGCTCTCGTATCAGAATTCCCGGCTCGTTGCTCTGGATAAGTGAATAGTAAATATTTACATGTTGTCATTTTGCGCTTATCGCTTTTTTTGTATTCGATTTTTACTGCAGAATGTGCTGAATTGAAAGTTTTGGGTTTGGTTTGGTGAATCAATGCCCCGTTTTTGCCCCTCCTTCCACCCCAGTCCCGGTGGAGGGCCTGAAGAACCAGCAGGGCTTCGACAAGCTGCGGACCTCCTACATCAACGAGCTGGAGCGCCTGGCCAGCCACCACGGCGAGACCACCCGCACCCAGAGACTGTTTCAGCTCACCCAGCTGCTGGACTATCTGCACCCGGTAAACAATCGCTCATAGTCCCGCCACATCGCCCCTCCATCCCCGCCCATCCTTCGTTTAAAATCCCGGGCAACACACTGTGCCTGGGCTAGCCCGACCAGAATGTCCTGTCCCCCCTCCGAGGTAAAAATCGTGTCATCTTATACCTCTTTCTATTTTGGCAGTGTGGAGGGTGTACTTTCTCTATGTGGATGTGTCTGCGAGTATGAGAAGTACTCAACCGTCTCAACGTTAGCAAGGAGAGTGAGGAGTGGCATCATTGATGTATTGGCTGTCAAATGCGTCCTTGCACCGCTGTGTTGAAAATAAGTCGGCGCGGGTCCAGTCCCACACAGTATACCGGGTCACATTACCCACCGGTTCAGCCCCTGCGTCTTGGTTACCCGCCTAGATCGTAAATGAATATTTCACCGATTTATTTTCTAAAGGTTGTAAGTACATGTTACGAAAAAGTAATCCCCGAATGTTTTAGATCGTATTCCAAGGGGCGTTTTTCTGGCAGGGCATCCTTTGGTGCTGTTGAAGACTGCCTCTTAAGAGAACATCCAGATAACACATACACACACACCCCTCGTGGCACTTCAAGCATCCTAAACCCTAGAGCCCATTTAGGGTAAGGCTGGGGAGATTCAGTATCTACTTTTATTTGGATGCCAAATTCATGATGGCTCATATATCAAATCGTTCTTTGTGCTGCGAATACTTTCATAGAGGCGCTGGTAGTTTATTAATATTTAACTCCTCGATTACATCTCATCAGGCATGCTGCGGTCCCTACGGCAGGATATTCATGTCGCTCGTTCTGTGTTCTTGTTCTTCCAGATCATCAGGAAGCTCCACCAGTTCACCTACGATCTCTTCGTGCAAGCGCAGTCGCTGCAGAACCGCGTCTGCTTCCCCGAGATGATCTCGGAGATCGTGAGCGTCCACGTGCCGAAGATCCTCACCGGCATGGTCAAGCCCATTCTTTTCCATAAGGCAGGCTAGGACCCTTTGCCGTCCTTCCCAAGCCTCACGCTTCAAGCTTTCAACCACGGCTCACACAAGCTTTGGGACTGCTGTCCATAAATCCATCCATTCAGAATAAATGTAGTAAGGGGTTTAAAAAAAACTGTTACTTGAGAGTAATGAGACTGTTGTAATGAGAGTGAACAACACATAACCATGTGCTATGGGTGGTCCATAAGACACAAATAATCGAACTGATACATGCTCTTAATTACTTTCGCTACCTATTCATTCATACACACATGAAAGGGTATCTAAAACAAAACACTGACAATAATATGGTAGGTCTACAATAAGAAGCAAAACTCTTTTGCGCACATTCCACCTTTATCTGTCTAATTTATGTTCCTCTGTTTGCAACAGGCATACAGCATTTTCTTCTTGATATTGATCAACAGCATTGGAGAAAATAAATGCATTAGGCCATTGAAAACATAGTGCTACCCACAAGATGGGTGGGTTCACCCGAACCCACAAGATGGGTTCGGGTGAACAGAGCTTGTCATAAATATGCATGCTGAAAATATGTTTCATGCAAGCCAAGTGCGACGTATCGTAGGCTACTTTCTTAGAACTCATATTTTGAAAATGATTGTACAGGAACGACTGCTGTCGGCCAAATATCGATTCTTACGCAAGAACAGAACTTCTTAATTCATTAATCTCCCTGAGCAATATCGATGCAGAAGGGTTTTCATGTGTCAAGCTGACTGACTGTTACAAAATACTGTCGATAATCTATTTGTAATTTTATCGTGACAAAAGAAAAAAAAAAAACGCTAATTCACTTTATCCCAATGTCGTATATAATGACTTGGGTGGGCGGGGATTATTGGTTTGCAATCTTTGTTTAGTAGGCTACTGCTTGTGGTATTTTCTGTGTCATTGCCAACTACACGCGCCTTGCCCTTAATGTGAATGGACATTTTTGTCACGGTTTTAATTTTTCTACATTTTCACAAAAGTGTTACTAACCCGTGCTATATTCAGTCTACTCTTGCAATTGTTGCAACTGCTGGTGGACGACTGGACTTCACCGGACGCCTAGAGACGGCGAAATGGTTCCGATTATGTACAGCTTTATGTTCTACCACGATGTGATGCATGAGTGTTAATTGTCCATAGAGGCGGAGCGAGAATTTTCCAAAATTCTTCGCAGATCTTTTGAATGCTTTCTAGTGTCAATACAGTCAATGTCCACGAACCCTGTCTCTTTTCATGTATTTCGGATGTATAAGTGATGGCTTTAAACACTCCTCCATCGACGTATAAATAAGAACTGCAGGATCCATGAAATAGGAGGCCCGGGCCGGCCACGACCTCAGAGGAGGAAGGCCGAGCTCTCTGAGGCCAACGACGTGCGTCGCGTCGTAGGTCGCATTGGTCGCGTCGTAGGTCGCATTGGTCGCGTCGTAGGTCGCATTGGTCGCGTCGTAGGTCGCATTGGTCGCGTCGTAGGTCGCATTGGTCGCGACGTAGGTCGCTCGTCTGGCTGCTTTCAGTCGCTGTGGTCGCTGGCTGGCTTGGTCGCTCAAAATCTATGGGCGGTCGTTTATCAGCTAATTTGCATGTTAAGGTAGCTTAACAGGTTTTTTGAGACAGTTGAAGTACCAGAGAGCCATGCTCTCTGGCGAAAGCTTCCTACAGCTCTTTATTGCAAATATTATTTTTATATTTTTATATTGAAGTAGGCCTACAGTTTAAAATGATGAAATCGTTTGTCTATCAGTGTCAATAAAATATATTAGTTGTAATTTGGGGCGGATTCAAATAATGTATTTTTAGATATTATATAACCTATTTATTTTGTTAAATGACAGTAAGCCTAATGAGGTATATTATACACAAAGTTCTTCGTTATAGAGTGGTATATTAGTTGTAATTTGGGGAGTATTCAAATAATGTATTTTATATATTATATATAGCCTATTTGTTTTGTTAAATGTCAATAAGCCTAATAAGGTATGTTATGCACAAAGTTCTACGTTATAGAGTGATATAGGTTAATATAAGTGCAATAGAAGATTTGTCACAGTGGTTCAAGCGGTAGTGACGCCTGGTTAGTAATCAAGGCGGTTGTTCGATTCTCTCCGGGGTCAGATAAATGTCTGCTCTTTTAGTCAAACTTACTGACGCAATCGGCCTCTTTCATTTGAACATTTTTGTATGATTTAGTACGATGGTATGATAATTATACGGCGTAATGACGGGCTGCGACGCCTGGCTGGTATCGGCTGGCTGGCTGCGACGACAGGCCCGGCTGTCTGCCGCTGGCCACTGGCCGCTGGCTGCGGCTGGCAGCTGGCTCTGGCAGGCTGACCGACTAGGTCTCGACCATAAAAGCGTCGCGACCCTTTTGGCGGCAAATAGGTCGCAACCAACCAGAGGTATGGCTGAATGAGCGACCTGTGGCAGCCAGCCATTGTCACCATGGCTGCTACCATAACAAAAAGCCTATATGTTATCAGTTAACATCTCACTGAACAGAATAACTACACGTGCGTCAGTATAATAAAAACGTGCATACAATAATAGGCCTATTGGTCTATCCATCTATATTTAATTAATTTTAAATTAACTTTGCAATACAGTGATGTGTACACATTTATATTGATTATATTGTATAGCCTATTGATTTGTTAAATGTCAAAGACTAATAAAATATCCTATGAAGAAAGTTATAGTGTAATATACAACACTGTCGAAATGTATCGAATAAAATATAGGGGGTAACACCAGGGACGCGGGAAGTCAGTCCCAGGGGGGGGTGCTGAGAGAGTCTATATAATGACGTCATAATAAATGCTGCGCAACATCCATTGTTTACAGAGACGAGATGACGGGTGACGTCACATTCAGGGCTCCACTCTGATAAACACTCTACTGGTGTGTAGAAAGAGTTCTGCCAACTAGCAACTGTTATTCACAAACCTCAGCAAGTAAACAATGTGGAAATTATGCCTAACCCACTGGAGACCGCGGCTCAATTTCTGTGGAAAACACAATAGCTTTAATTTTAAACGTAACGCTATCATGTCATATTTAACCACAGACATTTTTAAGTTACAAATCTCAGTGGGAATTTGTAACTTAAAAATGAGGTTCGAACACAGGTGACCGGGGTTCAAGTCCGGTTGATGTCGTCTGTTTGAAGACTCTTATCTCAATTTCATGTGAATTATAAAGTCAAGTATAGCCATTGTGTTCACCTTATCGGGTGTCTTGATGGCGCATTGATAATTTCGGAGGTTGAAACTCTAAACAGCTCAGGTTCGGATCTCTGCAAAAACGTGGACACTGTAATTTTTTATTGGTCAACATGGAAAGAACATAAGAGTAACACTGTCGATATTTATCAAATAAAACATAGGGGGTAACACTGTTGTTGTTCTTTGGTCGTCTTGAAAAAAGACATAAGGGTTGAAAAAAAACATAACTGTTGTTTTTTATTGGTCGTCATGAAAAAAAACATAAGGGGTAACACTGTTGTTTTTTATTGGTCATCATGAAAAAAAACATGATCATCATATATAACCTCAGACATAGTTAAAATAGTAATCTCAGTGGGAAGTGGAGAGAGCTGTGAGCTTTCCTCCTGGAGACCAGGGTTCAAGTCCTGTTGATGTCATCTGTTGGAAGATTCTTGTCTCTATTTCATGCGATTTATAAAGTCAAGTATAACCTTTGTGTTGACTTTATTCGGTGTCTTGATGGTGCATTAATAAGTTCGGAGGTTAACACTCTAAACAGCTCAGGTTCGGATCCCCGTAAAAACGTCGACAGGGGTACCACTGTCGATATTTATTGGTCAACATGGAAAAATCATGAGGGGTAACTCTGTCGGATTTTATCGGCCGTCGTGAAATAAACATAAGGGGTAGCGTTTTTATCAAATGAAACATAAGGGGTAACACTGTTGTTTTTTTATTGGTCTTCATGAAAAAAAACATAAGGGGTAACACTGTTGTCTTTGTCAAATAAAATATAAGGGGTAACACTGTCGTATTTTATTGGTCGTAATGAAAAAAAACATATTAAAAAAAAGAAGAAAATTGTCCTTCTCAAATAAAATATAAGGGGTATCACTGATGTTTTTCATCAGTCATCATGGGAAAAAAACACAAGGGGTAACACTGTCGATATTTATCAAATAAAACATAGGGGGTAACACTGTTGTTTTTCTTTGGTCGTCATGAAAAAAAACACAAGGGGTAACACTGTCGTTTTTTATCAAATGAAACATGAGGGGTAACACTGTCGTTTTCATCAAATGAAACATGAGGGGTGACACTGTCGTTTTTTTATTGGTCAACATGGAAAAAACATGAGGGGTACCTCTGTCGTTTTTTATCGGCCGTCAAGAAATAAACATAAGCTGTAACGCTGTTGTTTTTTATTGGTCGTCATGAAAAAAAATACAAGTGGTAACACTGTTGTTTTTTATTGGTCGTCATGAAAAAAAACATAAGGGTTGAAAAAAAGCATAACTGTTGTTTTTTATTGGTCGTCATGAAAAAAACATAAGGGGTAACACTGTTGTTTTTTATTGGTCGTCATGAAAAAAACATAAGCTGTAACACTGTTGTTTTCTATTGGTCGTCATGAAAAAAAATACAAGCGGTAACACTGTTGTTTTTTATTGGTCGTCATGAAAAAATACATTAAGGGTAACACTGTTGTCTTTGCAAATAAAATATAAGGGGTAACACTGTCGTTTTTTATTGGTCGTCATGAAAAAAACCATAAGGGAAATAATAGAAATACACAGATACATTTTAATGTCATTTATATCCTCTTTATTGATGATTGATTATTGTGTATTGTCATCGCCTCAGTGGTGCAGTGGAGTGCACTCTGCCTAACCCACTGGAGACCGCGGCTCAATTTCTGTGGAAAACACAATATCTTTAATTTTAAACGTAATGCTATCATGTCTATTGTCATATATAACCTCAGACATAATTAATTTATAAATCTCAGTGGGAAGTGGAGAGAGCTGTGAGCTTTTCACCTGGAGACCGGGGTTCAAGTCCAGTTGATGTCACCTGTTGGAAGACTCATATCTCTATTTCATGCGAATTATGAAGGCAATTATAACCTTTGTGATAAATTTATCACATGTCTTGATGGTGCAATGATAAGTTCGGAGGTTTACACTCTAAACAGCTCAGGTTCGGATCCCTGCAAAAACGACGACAGGGTTACCGCTGTCGTTATTTATTGGTCAACATGGAAAAAACATGAGGGGTAACTCTGTCGGTTTTTATCGGCCGTCATGAAATAAACATAAGGGGTAACCCTGTCGATATTTATCAAATAAAACATAGGGGGTGACACTGTTGTTTTTCATGAAAAAAAACATAAGGGGTAACACTGTTGTTTTTCATTGGTCGTCATGAAAAAAAACATAAGGGGTAACACTTGTTTTTTATTGGTCGTCATGAAAAAAACATAAGGGGTAACACTGTTGTTTTTTATTGGTCGTCATGAAAAAAAACACAAGCGGTAACACTGTTGTTTTTTATTGGTCGTCATGAAAAAAAACATAAGGGGTAACACTGTTGTTTTTTATTGGTCGTCATGAAAAAATACATTTAGGGTAACACTGTTGTCTTTGTCAAATATAATATAAGGGGTAACACTGTCGTTTTTTATTGGTCGTCATGAAAAAAACCATAAGGGAAATAATAGAAATACACAGATACATTTTAATGTCATTTATAACCTCTTTATTGATGATTGATTATTGTGTGTTGTCATCGCCTCAGTGGTGCAGTGGAGTGCACTCTGCCTAACCCACTGGAGACCGCGGCTGAATTTCTGTGGAAGACACAATATCTTTAATTTTAAACGTAATGCTATCATGTCTATTGTCATATATATTAATTATATATAATTATAGTAATAATATTAATTATATTAATAATTATATTATAAATCTCAGTGGGAAGTGGAGAGAGCTGTGAGCTTTCCACCTGGAGATCGGGGTTCAAGTCCGGTTGATGTCATCTGTTGGAAGACTCTTATCTCTATTTCATGCGAATTATAAAGTCAAGTATAACCTTTGTGATTACTTTATCACATGTCTTGTTGGTGCATTGATAAGTTCGGAGGTTTGCACTCTAAACAGCTCAGGTTCGGATCCCTGCAAAAACGTCGACAGGGGTGACATGAGGGGTAACTGTCGTTTTTTATCGGCCGTCATGAAATAAATATAAGGGGTAACACTGTTGTTTTTCATAAAAAAAAACATAAGGGGTAACACTGTTGTTTTTCATTGGTCGTCATGAAAAAAAACATAAGGGGTAACACTGTCGATATTTATCAAATAAAACATAGGGGGTGACACTGTTGTTTTTCATGAAAAAAAACATAAGGGGTAACACTGTTGTTCTTTATTGGTCGTCATGAAAAAAACCACAAGGGGTAACACTGTCGTTTTTTCTTAGTCGCCATGAAAAAAAACATAAGGGGTAACACTGTTGTTTTTTATTGGTTGTCTTAAAAAAAAACCTAAGTGGTAACACTGTCATTTTTAATTGGTCGTCATGAAAAAAACCATAATGGGTAACACTGTCGATATTTATCAATTAAAACATAGGGGGTAACACTGTCGTTTTTTATTGGTCGTCATAAAATAAAACATAAGGGGTAACACGGTCGATATTTATCAAATAAAACATAGGGGGTGACACTGTTGTTTTTCATGAAAAAAAACATAAGGGGTAACACTGTTGTTCTTTATTGGTCGTCATGAAAAAAACCACAAGGGGTAACACTGTAGTTTTTTCTTAGTCGCCATGAAAAAAAACATAAGGGGTAACACTGTTGTTTTTTATTGGTTGTCATAAAAAAAAACCTAAGGGGTAACACTGTCATTTTTTATTGGTCGTCATGAAAAAAAACCTAAGGGGTAACACTGTCATTTTTTATTGGTCGTCATGAAAAAAAACATAATGGGTAACACTGTCGATATTTATCAATTAAAACATAGGGGGTAACACTGTTGTTTTTTTATTGGTCGTCATGAATAAAAACATAAGGGGTAATACTGTTGTTTTTTGTTAGTCGTCATGAAAAAAAACATAATGGGTAACTTTGTTGTCTTTGTCAAATAAAATATAAGGGGTAACACTGTCGTATTTTATTGGTCGTAATGAAGAAAAACATAAGGGGTAACACTGTCGATATTTATCAAGTAAAACATAGGGGGTAACACTGTTGTTTTTTATTGGTCGTCATGAAAAAAAACATAAGGGGTTACACTGTTGTTTTTTTATTGGTCGTCATGAAAAAAAACATAAGGGGTAACACTGTTGTTATTTATTGGTCGTCATGAAAAAAACCACAAGGGGTAACACTGTTGTTTTTTATTGGTCGTCGTGAAAAAAAACATAAGGGGTAATACTGTTGTTTTTTATTGGTCGTCATGAAAAAAACCACAAGGGTCGAAAAGAACCATAACTGTTGTTTTTTATTGGTCGTCATGATAAAAAACATAAGGGGTTACACTGTTGTTTTTTATTGGTCGTCATGAAAAAAAACATAAGGGGTAACACTGTTGTTTTTTAAAAAAAACATAAGGGGTAATACTGTTGTTTTTTATTGGTCGTCATGAAAAAAAACACAAGGGGTAACAATGTTGTTTTTTATTGGTCGTCATGAAAAAAAACAAGGGGTAACACTGTTGTTTTTTATTGGTCGTCATGAAAAAAAACACAAGGGGTAACACTGTTGTTTTCTATTGGTCGGCATGAAAAAAAACATAAGGGGTAATACTGTTGTTTTTTATTGGTCGTCATGAAAAAAACCACCAGGGGTAACACTGTTGTTTTTTATTGGTCGTCATGAAAAAAAACATAAGGGTTGAAAAAAACAATAACTGTTGTTTTTTATTGGTCGTCATGAAAAAAAACATAAGGGGTTACACTGATGTTTTTTATTGGTCGTCATGAAAAAAAACATAAGGGGTAACACTGTTGTTTTT
Organism: Gadus morhua; assembly: GCF_902167405.1. Classification (NCBI taxonomy): domain Eukaryota; kingdom Metazoa; phylum Chordata; class Actinopteri; order Gadiformes; family Gadidae; genus Gadus; species Gadus morhua. Next base: position 21,366,024 of record NC_044057.1, read on the forward strand.
TATTGGTCATCATGAAAAAAAACATAAGAGGTAACACTGTTGTTTTTTATTGGTCGTCATAAAAAAAAACACAAGGGGTAACACTGTCGTTTTTTATTGGTCGTCATGAAAAAAAACATAAGGGGTAACACTGTTGTTTTTTGTTGGTCGTCATGAAAAAAAACATAAGGGGTAACACTGTTGCTTTTTATTGGTCGTCATGAATAAAAACATAAGGGGTAATACTGTGGTTTTTTATTGGTCGTCTTGAAAAAAAACATAATAGGTAACTTTGTTGTCTTTGTCGTATTGGTCGTAATGAAAAAAAACATATAAAAAAAGAAAATGTCCTTCTCAAATAAAATATAAGGGGTATCACTGTTGTTTTTCATCAGTCGTCATGGGAAAAAAACATAAGGGGTAACACTGTTGTTTTTTATTGGTCGTCATGAATAAAAACATAAGGGGTAATACTGTGGTTTTTTATTGGTCGTCTTGAAAAAAAACATAATAGGTAACTTTGTTGTCTTTGTCGTATTGGTCGTAATGAAAAAAAACATATCAAAAAAAGAAAATGTCCTTCTCAAATAAAATATAAGGGGTATCACAGGGGTATCATTGTTTTTCATCAGTCATCATGGGAAAAAAACATAAGGGGTAACACTGTCGATATTTATAGGTCGTCATGAAAAAAAACACAAGGGGTAACACTGTTGTTTTTTATTGGTCGTCATGAAAAAAACATAAGGGGTAACACTGTTGTTTTTTAAAAAAAACATAAGGGGTAATACTGTTGTTTTTTATTGGTCGTCATGAAAAAAAACACAAGGGGTAACAATGTTGTTTTTTATTGGTCGTCATGAAAAAGAACATAAGGGGTAACACTGTTGTTTTTTATTGGTCGTCATGTAAAAAAACGTAATTTTTTATTGGTCGTTATGAAAAAAACCATAATGGGTAACACTGTCGATATTTATCAATTAAAACATAGGGGGTAACACTGTCGTTTTTATCAAATGAAACATGAGGGGTGACACTGTTGTTTTTTATTGGTCGTCAGTGTAACTGTATTTTACATAAAAGCCACAGTGGTGTAAGTGGTAGTGATGCTATGGTAGTAATCAAGGGGTTGTGTGATTGATTCTCTCCACGGTCAGATCGATTGTTGCTCCTTTAGTCAAACTTCGGCCTTGGCAAAACGTGCGTATTTATTCATTCCACCTTCATGAATTGTGCTCCCTGGTCCCAGGAATACTGTACATCAGAGTATATTACAGTTTTTGTTTTTGGTCTGTTGGCTGCAAAACATTCTGAGTTAGCATACATACTTGATCGTTGGGCCACTTTACACACACTTTTTTTTATAAACTATAGATTTGTATAGTCACTGGCCCCCTTTAAATTGTGCATTTATGCTATTACTATAGCCTACTATTATTATTGACACTTTAATTTTTTTAACTTTAATTTCAATTTTCATATTTTGTTCTTTGGTTTATACCTTTGAATACTTGACTATCATGAATCGTGACACATTATATATTTATTCTTACTTTTTTTTTTTTTACAGTATTGGGTCTGTGAAATAGAGTTTTTATTTGTTTTGTTACACTTATATCAAAGTATATTACACTATAACTTTCTTCATAGGATATTTTATTGGTCTTCGACATTTATCAAACCAATAGGCTATACAACATAATCAATATAAATATTGTAAACCTCACTGTATTACAAAGTTAATTCAAAATTAATTGAATATGGATGGATATACCAATAGGCCTATTTATTTATATATATTATAAAAAGGCCTATTGGTCTATCAATATCTAAGCTAGGTATATATTATTATTTTTTATTATACTGACGCACCGCACGTATATTTATTCTGTTCAATGAGATGTTAACATATAGGCTTTTGGTTATGGTAGCCGCCATGGTGACAATGGCTGGCTGCCACAGGTCGCTCATTCAGCCATACTTCGGGTTGGTTGCGACCTATTTGCCGCCAAAAGGGTCGCGACGCTTTTATGGTCGAGACCTAGTCGGTCAGCCTGCCAGAGCCAGCTGCCAGCCGCAGTCAGCGGCCAGTGGCCAGCGGCAGACAGCCGGGCCTGTCGTCGCAGCCAGCCAGCCGATACCAGCCAAGCGTCGCAGCCCGTCATTACGTCGTACCATCATTCTAAAACATACAAAAATGTTAAAATTACGTCGTACCATCATTCTAAAACATACAAAAATGTTAAAATGAAAGAGGCCGATTGCGTCAATAAGTTTGACTAAAGAGCAATAAAATGCCCGCCCGTGGAGAGAATCTAACACTGGCCCTCATGATAACTAACCTAGCATGACTACCGCTGGTACCACTGTGGCATTGGCTTCATTTTATTGCACTTATATTTATGTTTATCACTCTATAACTAAGAACTTTGTGCATAATATACGTTATTAGGCTTAATGACTTTTAACAAAACAAATAGGCTACATATAATATATAAAATACATTATTTGAATACGCCCCAAATTACAACTAATATATTTTATTGATACTGATAGACCAACGATTTCATCATTTAAACTGTACTTCAATAGAGAAATATTAAAACAATATTAGCAATAAAGAGCTGTAGGTATAGCTTTCGCCAGAGAGCATGGCTTTCTGGTACTTCAACTGTCGCAAAAAAAAACGTTAATAACATGCAAATCAACTGATTATATAGACTTCGTCGCGACCAATGCGACCTACGTCGCGACGCACGTCGTTGGCCACTCAGAGAGATCGGCCCCACTGCCTCAGAGGCTGCGATCACACCCTAGGCTCAAGATCCAGCTTATTTTATCGATTTCCTTGTCACGTCCATGACAAAGACTTGCTTGCCGGTTCTAAATGTTTCCTTGTGTTTTACTGCCATCTAGCGGTGTTATCGAAACTGACACCTAAATCGACTATCCGGGGTTTGCTGACATTTGCCACCTAATTTAATTGGACAAATAAACAACATCTGAACATAATCCCCATTTCATTATTGATGTACAGGAGTATAATTGCATAACATAATATATTTCCTGCTATAAAGTCCTGCCATCCAAGTAAATACTTAATTGTATGCATCATTAAATTGAGGGTTCTACCATGGGCATAGTAATTACTAATTATAACTAATTTGAAACTAAAAACTCAACTAAAACTAGAAAATGCATTTCCTGCAGAAAATGCGGTGAGTGCTGTAGTTCAACGTGAGGTTGAATTTTTTTTTAATAAAGCCAAGACATTAAGAAACGTTAAACGGCTTAAATCAAGTGAAGGGATTTGAACAAAAGTTCAAGTCTAAATGGAGTAAACATGCTCACCATTTAAGAAAAAGTAAATGGTTGGAAACAAATAAAGTGACAGCTGAATGAAAAGCGCAAAGCATTGCTAAAATGCAGAAATGTAAAAGGTCAAATGTATGCGTGTGTGTGTGTGTGTGTGTGTGTGTGTGTGTGTGTGTGTGTGTGTGTGTGTGTGTGTGTGTGTGTGTGTGTTGTGTGTGTGTGTGTGTGTGTGTGTGTGTGTGTGTGTGTGTGTGTGTGTGTGTGTGTGTGTGTGTGTGTGTGTGTGTGTGTGTGTGTGTTTAAGAGAATAGCGAGCCGGTGCGTGATTAAAAGTAGCTCAATGGCGTGGGGAAAACACCCCAATCTGGCAACACTGCCTGAACGTCCTCCAAAAGTAGCCCAATCCGGCGAGGAAAACCGCCCAATCTGGCAACACGCTCCAGCGTCAACGTAAATCAATGAGACCCACTGAAAACGAAGCTAGTGTGAAACAAAAACTGTGATTCTGAATAAAGTTTAAATGATATGGAATTGGACCGAGTTACGATGTCCTAGTAATTTTAGCGTCAGAATGGGCCGACGGCTTCAATGGGACCAATTGTAGAATATGATGGTTTGAAACTAAAACTGTGATTCTGAAGAAAGTTTGAATCATATCGAAATTCCGTTTGGATATTATTGAAGATACAATTGTGTAGATTTGTTAAATGGTTTGAAGGAAGATAAACGGTTGAAAATTGATTTTGTTAAGTCTTAAACAGTTTGAAGTAGCCTACCAGAGGACGGCTCTGCCGTCCTCCCATTGACTCCCATGTTAAAAAAAGATAATATTTTAAAAGTAGAATATCTATATATATAGTATAAAATATTTAAAAAATCTGAAAAGAAGCGCGCGATTCCAAGCTATTCTTAATATTTTAAAATTTGAATGGAGTCTCTAGGTGAAAAATTGAGGAAGGAGATGGGTCCCAAAGTTTGTAGAGAATAATAAAGAAAGAAAGAATAAAACTTATGAAGAACAATAGTTGAGCGCTGCATGCATGCAGCACTCACCTAATTATCTTACAAATTCAACCTTCTAAAGCAACGGACAAAAGTTTACATTTGTATTTTTACATCAGTGCTCTGCCATAACTAGTATTGTTTCATTGTAAGCATGGCTATTTTGTGTATAGTGATGAAAGCCTGAACTGGCAAAGGCAGTCTGGCTAACCTCAAGGGCCATTTCAAGTACGCTTCCCCGACCAAACAAAGTATTTGCGCTTTTCTTAAAGGAATTGTAGATGAAGCGAGCGGCTGGCTGAAACATTTCTTATTCTAAAAATATTCTCTGCATCACATCTCTATCTGGTTTTCTTTAAAAGGAATGGCATGGTAGCTCTGCAATAATCAAAAATGTATGCGTTGATGTCAACATTTGAACTCGGTTTAGATTCCATTTGATTTCTCTGTCGTTCCTGCATTAATATTACATTCAGCTCGAGCCGAGAATACTTTTTTTCTTTTTTGGTCCCTGTTGGGTAGCAACTAACGACAAACCTCACCGAGCTTCTAAACACTCAATTGTAGTTCCAGTCCCCACAAACAAAACAGTAAAACTGTTTTCCTCTCTGTGTAAACAATACTCAGGACTTCCTTGATGCACAAAGGGGGAAATGGGACACAGACGTTGATTGTCCACGCCTCCAATGGGTTTTCTCAATGAGGTAACCGAACACCCACCGTGCCAGGCTGACATGGAACAGGGGCTGGCGTTTGGGCAGAGGGCAGAGGGCTGAGGGCTGAGGGCTGAGGGGGGGGGGTGCATGCTGCCAATACAGCCGCGCAGGACGTTATATAAAAGCAAAGTGACAATAATTACTCCAACATCCCGTTTGCATAACTCATGGAGTACAGTGACCGGGAAACAATTAAGCGACCGTAGGTGGTAAGTTGACACTCGTTGAATGGGTTGTTCCCGTGGCCGGTCTAATGGCCGACGACTCCTAACCCAAGCAGTCCATTAACAACCAATTAACTCCCTATTAATATTTTACCAGACAGTGCCCCTCATCCTGACGTGTTTTAAGGGGCTTTTCCCAGGAGTGTTTGAACATGAGCGGCTTTTAGCGCAGCATAAAGAGGTCTGTGTAATGGGCTGGAGGAGAAGGAGTGGCAACATGATAGCACTGAAAGCAAAGGGAAGAGAGAGGGGGAGAGAGAGAGAGAGAGAAGGAGACAGAGAAGGAGACAGACTTTTGCAGCTGGCCTGTTTCGTGCTAAGCCAGCCTTGGCAAGTTGGGCCAAGTAGACTAGGTAAAATGGTATGCTGTATTTAGGAAATCCATGTTACACAGCTCAGTCACAAGACTTGACACGAATACGAGCCATGTGCTCTGTGTTCGACACACGTTGCAGTATGCACAAGGCCCTGACTCAGTGAATAATTAGGATTTTTTTTTTCGGTCTCGCTTTGTTTACCCAAAATGGCGGTTTAATGTCAGTTGGCCTTTCGGGCCTCGACTCCTACCTCTAAGTTACATGCTCGTCACATAAATATGGAACAGGGGCTTAGAGAAGGAATGTCCGTTCGCGGCCGTAGTTATGTTCTGAACCGTCTGGCGGTGTTTGTCGAACGGTTCCCGGCTGGGTGGACACTTAAAACTCGGACCGGGGAAACTCCCTGCAATGAGAGAGAAAGAGAGAAGGACGGGGGAGTCGGAGAGAGAGGCCATTATGACTCGCCTGGAGCTGCTCCCAGTGGATAGGGCATTTGTCTTCACTCTAAAGTATGATTTATATTTCCACCAGTCAGAAGGGTTATGTTTGTCACCGCACACTGAAAGGACTCTTGAAAATAGCAGCAGAGGCAGAAAAGCGGCGTGTGGAAGTAGAATAATAAGAAAAAAGCGGCAATTGGAGATTTTCTAATACAGTCGTCCTGTCTTCCATCTCCTCCCTGAGCTTCCCCTAGCTGCCCCCCCCCCCCCTCCCCCCTAGTCTCCTGGTTTAAGATCCATTTCAGTATTTATTAACTTTAGCAGAATCATAAGCTCTCTAAACATTTCCTCTAATTTATCAACAAGCATGTGTGTTGTGGTGGTGATCAAGAGAAAGGGGGAGAGTGAGGCAGTTGTATCCAGTTCCTTCCACTGGGTGTAGATGTGGGCTTAGATTTCTCCGAGGGCTGCTGATTAACTGGTTTGCGTGTGTGTGTGTGTGTGTGTGTGTGTGTGTGTGTAAGAGAGAGAGAGTGTTGTCTGCATGAGTGTGCTTGTATCATGCGTACGTGCGTATTCTGCATGCACATTTGTATGCTTATATTTGTGTGCATGCATTCCTGTGTTTCTGTGTTGGCATGTGTCTCTACCTGTTCGTGTGTGTATGCCTGTGTGTGTGTGTGTGTGCATGTGTGCGTTTTTTTTGTCTGCCTGTGCGTGTGTGTGTGTGTGTCTGACTGTGCATGTCTGCATGCCTATATATGTTCGCCTGCCTGTATGTATGTGTGAGTGTGCGTGCTTGCCATGCGTGTGTAGCTATGTGTGTTACCATGTGTGTGTGTGTGTGTGTGTGTGTGTGTGTGTGTGTGTGTGTGTGTGTGTGTGCGTGCAGGCACGCAGGGCTGAGGGTGCAGTGAGGAGGAGAGGAACTTCAGAATTTAATTTCCCCCAGCTCCAGATATTACACCCCCGCTACTCTCTGTTTTTATTGGAACTGAGACCAAAAAACACCAAGTGTTTATGATGCATTAAAACTCAGGGGGTGGGGGGCTGGGATATGTGTGTGTGTTGGAAGTGGGTGTATGGGGGTATGGGGGGGGGGGGGGGGGGGGGGGGGAGTAAAGTGGTGAATTGTAAATCTATACGTTTGCCTTAGTCTCAGAGAGGCCATTCATTATTTTAGGGAAGAACGCGTGTGCGTGTTTTATGAAGACTGATGATTGCCTTTGCATTGCGGAATCCTGTTTATGTAGGACAGCGTTGACGTGGCCTTCTTCGGGGTGGAGAGGAGACCGAGAGAGAGAGAGAGAGAGAGAGAGAGAGAGTGGGGGGGGGGGGGGGGGGGGGGGGGGGAGAAAAAGAATGACGGAACCCCAAAAATCCGGAGGTAGGAGGAGGGAGTTGAGGGGGGGGGAGGATGGGAGGGAAGTGAGTAGGCGAATGTCTGGGGTTGAAAGAATTTTTCGGCATCAGCTTAATGGGCGTTTGAACACACTGCTGGGCGATGGCACCACATTGCGTTAGATTAATTCAGCTTTTTGATGTCCGCCACCTGTTAATGATGTACAAAGGAATAGAGGGAAGCATTCCACCACTCTCGTGGACGATGCAGGCGTTCTCTGTTCTCTTCTCCCAATTACCCCACAGTAAGCTAGCCGCTAAGTTCTGGATACCTGGAGACACATTAGCCACCTCTAATTAGAGCAGGTATCCTCTCTGTCAACATAACTGCGGAAAACAGCTGCAATTAGCTTTCTTTTTCTCCCTCTCGCTTTGTTGTTCCCTTTCTTTCTTTCTCGCTCTCTCACTCTGCCTCTTTCTCTCGCTCCCTGTCACTCTCTCTCTCTCTCTCTCTCTCTCTCTCTCTCACTCTGCCTCTCACTCTCTCTCACGCTCGCTCGCTCTCTCTCACGCTCTCACGCTCACTCGCTCGCTCCCTCTCCCTCTCTCTCTCTCTTTCTCCCTCACTCTCTCTCTCTCTTGCTGCACCGTCCTCTCCCGCCCCCTGTCGCTGACCACAACCTTTGTCTTTTTCTCTGCTTACTTTTCTTCTCTAATTTCCTCTCTTCTTTGCCCCCCCCCCCCTCCAAACACCTCTCTCTCTCCTCCCGCCTCTCTTCCCCTCCCTTTGTGAGTTGTTCTTCTCGTTGGGTTAGAACCCTCCCCCTGCCCCCCCCCCCCCCCTGTCCCCGCCCCCCACCAAACGCCCCCTCCAGATATGGGCCAGTTCATTATATCCATGGCAAGAAGCATGTCCCTAACCCTGCCAGCCTCTGTGGGCCAGCCAAACCCGATGTGACAGCCCCAGCCACAGCTCTCATTTACAGCCATCACAGGGCAGATTTCCCCTGCGCAGGGTCCAGTCTGCAGCCTGATACACGGCGCCCATAGTCTTGTGAGCGTGCGTGCGTGTTTGTGATTGTGTGTGTGTGTGTGTGTGTGTGTGTGTGTGTATTTGTGTGGGGGTGTGCATTGTTGTGTGGATGCACGTATGGTCGATTGTATGTGTGGTTTTGTTAGCCTGTGGGTGTGTGATTGTGTGCATGCATGCACGCGGTTGTGCGAATGTGTGTGCGTGTGTGCATGTGTTGGCCTGTGTGTCTCCCTGATGGGCAGGGCTTCAGATGAGGAACAGCGTGATTCTATTCTGTGCCAGTAGTGATCCTTGAAACAATGTGTTATGTGATTACCGGCCTATCCGCTCCCCCTACTTAATGCATTTTGCATACATGGCACTGCTTTCCTCCTCGTACCTTTTCCCCGGTGCTGCTTTAGTTCAAAGTGCACGCTTTGCACAACGCGTCCAATCTTTGTGTTGGTTGCGTGTCGGGGCAACCCTGGGACACGCACACACACTCAGGGAAACACTCGAGAAGAAGTCAAGCCAGCTGTGTGTCTCTCTTCCCTGTCCTGTCTCACCTCACCACTAATATCCTGTATTTTCCATTCCCTTTTCCTTTACATAAACCCCCTCCTGCTCATGTCTACTCCACTCTGTTCTCCTCGTCTCCTCTTCCCCTGTTTCCTTATCTGCTCATCTGCGCTCCCCTCATCTGATCTCCAATAGCCGTCTCCCCTCTCCTCTCCAGCCATCCCTCCTCTCCGCCTTTCTAAATATTGTCCTTGTAGCCATAGCCCCGGGCTTCGGTTTTTGTGTCACACCGCAAAGGTCAACACACGCACGCATGTGCATAGACACAGAGCACACAGGCACACACACACACGCACGCACGCACGCACGCACGCACGCACGCACGCACGCACGCACACACACACACACACACACACACACACTCGCGCTCGCTCCTTTACACAGTTTTCAAATAATATCCGTGACAGCCCTTAGAGGGACTGATTGTTTTACGGGAATTCATGTCACAGGTCAAATGATTGAATTATTAATGGAAGCTGCAGTGCAATAACATTCTGGTCGTGTCTATTGTGATTCCGACGTGATACTCTCTGGCCCATTTAAGCCTAACTTGATACTACCATGTTACGATCCAAATCCAATAACGTCGACTCTGCAAAATATTGTTTCTCCTTCTCCTCCTTCTCCTCCTCTATTGTTTCATCTGCGGGAGCTACCAGACGCTCGCAGCCTCACAATGGAGGATATTAGCGGGGCGTATCGACTGCTCAGCCCCAACCCCAAGGACGCAGCAGTAGGTTTTCATCAGAATGTTCATGAGAAACTAAATCACAATCATAGGACACTTTCGCAATAAACTAATCTATAGTGGTGTGTGCGTGTGTGCATCTGTGTTTGTGTGTGTCTTTGTGTGTGTGTGTGTGTGTGTGTTTGTGTGTGTGTGTGTGTGTGTGTGTATGTTTTTGAGTGTGTGTGTTTCTGTATGTATTTCTGAGTGTGTGTGTTTGTGTTTCTGAGTGTGTGTGTGTGTGTGTGTGTTTGATGGAGTCTGTGTTTGTGTGTGTGTGTGTACGTTTGTGTGTGTGTGTGCATGGATATGTGTCGGTTCAATCGTTCCAAACAAAACTATAATCCCCGCTCGCATTTACCTTGCCAGATATGGATTTTGTTTTTCCAACCCTTAACTGGAAATCGACCAGGTAAATCCAAAATGTATTCACGGTTCACATAGAAATGAAACAATATCCCTCATTTGCTTAATGCGTGGAGCAGCACTCAATGATGTAGATGTGGAGGTCCGTACCTTTTAAAAAGGAGGGCTACGATGAAAGTCAAACATCTAGGTCAGCTTGTGTTACTCAAGGTGACCAGACTGTGGCTTTACTGCAGCTCAGGGCCTTTTCTCACATCGTCGGTATGTTCAAATATATTATCGTTAAACCCCCGCTGACGGAGTCTCGACCCCGGGTTCTGGGTATGTTTTGAGAATGTCCGTAGAATAACACGCAGACGGAGACATAAGGTCACCCTTTTAGCATTTATCACCGGCTGGTGCCAGAGAACATAACCTATTTTTCAGGGTTTCCTCGACATCCCGAATATAGTGAACCGGGTGCTGAGCCCACAAGGCTGTCGCATGGCGGCTGCCTTGTTAACGCAGCTGCCTAAAACGGCTGCAAACCTTTGTTATTTTATCATTTGTACTTGCCTTTTTCATCCAGTCCCTGGTGGGAAATGCAGGATTACAGGATTAAAACACTTGAAACATGTTTGTTGAAACATTTAATGTAGACATTCCTTCACTATGTTTAGGTCTCTCCGAAATGGATATCACAGTGGATATAAAAAAAGGGGTCAAAGGAAAAAAAAAAAAAGATGTTATAATAGCTTTCGGTTTCCGATTCCTCCTGTGAACGCGGGCTCCGACGGCGAGCTCCATCAAGCTGGTT
>NC_044057.1:21384337-21396837 GCF_902167405.1 Gadus morhua
GCCATGGTAAATTAATCAGGCCTTTGGAGGTGGAAGCGGTGGGGGGGGGGGAAGGCATTCCTCAAATTAGACAAACCCCCAGCCCAGCTTGACGCGAGCCGGTCCTGGCTGTGAAGTGGCCGGGCTCCATGCCTCACACGGCGCCAAAGGCGAATGCACCGCTGATAAACAGGCCGCGGGTTTGTTGCCGTTCACCTCCGTGCTATCAGTTCTGCGGCCAAATTACCTTCAGAGATCTCCACTCATAACATGCCAAACATCGCTAAACATAAGAGGAGAGGGGGCGGATGAGAGGATCTGAGTGGGCCTGCTAAGTAAACGCTCATTTGGGGAATTAAGTACAAAGTCCCGGACACTGAGAGTCTTTATCCAGATGGCTTTATTCCGCTGCAGGACCGGACCCTGGTCCCTGCGTTGGTGCTGCAGAGTGGAGTAGGGGATCCAGAAAGCCATTAGTTAAGGGAGGTTGTTGTGTTACCGGCCCGGCTCTGAACAGAGCTGCTCTGAACCAGGAGGGACAATGGGACCAGGCTGGGGTCCCACTCTGCCTGGACCCTCGGCTGGCTGACACGGTGCCTGGTTTAATCATCCCAGCTGGGCTTCGGCCCCCCCCCCCCCCACACCCCCCCACCTCCACAGCCCCCCTCCTATCGACCGTGTGCTGCGTCCCAGTGTCCTCTACCAGTATGGCACACATTTACTCAAACACACTCACACACACACACACACACACACACACAAACACACAAGCTCACACTCATATGCATAGGCAACCACACATCCACACAGACAGACACAGAGATGTACACATGGAAATGACTACACACGCAAACACTGATTCACGCGCGCACACACACACACACACACACACGCACACGCACACGCACACGCACACATGCACAAACACATACACACAAGCACACATCCATACAGTGCAGAGCAGCGAAGAAACATAGGCGAGAGATCAGTACCGCTGACGTACGTACTGTACATTCACATTCATGCCCAAATGAACACATTAATCACACATGCGTGCAGTGGCATCACACGCCACCCCCCAGACCACATGCTACCGCAGAGAGCACACAAGCATGCACGTGTGTACCCACACACACACACACGCACGCACGCACGCACGCATGCACGCGCACACACACACACACCAGCACAAACACACACACAAACACACACACTAGACACACACACACACACACACACACACACACACACACACACACACACACTCACAGACCAACACCAACACCAGCACACACACACACACACACACACACACACACACACACACACACACAATAGCACACACATGCACACGCCAGCAGCACACACGCAACAAACAGAAAAGGCAAACTGACATGAACCCGGTCACATTCACCGCATCCATGCAAGACAGATGTGACCGGTTACACGGCGCAGGAAGCACGGCAGCGACTGGAGACCCCGGGAACAAAACGAAAAGCCCCGCTCCGCGTGACCGCCGCCCGTGACCGCCGCCGTGGCAGGGGAGTCCCGGGCGGAGGCAGGGGCTCCACTCGGTCCATCTGTGTGACTGTCCTTGGCCTCCATAGCTCAGGCATCCCGGAGGAGAGGGGGGGGGGGGGGGGGGCAGGGGGGGGGCCGGAGTGGGGTGGGGCCGGGGAGGTAACCCACGCCGGGGGGCTGCTAGGCCCATTACATCCCTCTGCTCCGATACCCCCCACCCCTCCCCCCTCCCACCCACTGAAGGGGGGCGGGAGTTTCTTCCATTTTTTTCTGATGGGAGCCAAATGTTTGCTGCTGGAATCCCGGTGTCTGTCCGTCTTTGTCCGACTCTCTCACCATTTTGTCCGGTGCGTTGCCAGCGCAGCTGTGAGCACCAGCGTGTAATAAAACCCTAATGTGAGCAGCTGCCGAGGGTTTAAACCGTAATGAGATGGTGTGTGAGATTACCACACTTCACTAGTCGCTGAGAGAAAGCTTGGCAGGCCGACAACACTGTCCCATCCCCACCCTTCCCTGTGCCCCCCCCCCCCCCCCCACACACCTTACCCAGAGGTACAATTACACTTTCAGATATGGTTAATAGAAAAGACACATACAACAACGCCTCTAAGCAAGAGCCGTAATGAGCCCGCCCCCCCCTTCTCCATCTCTCTCTCTCTGTCTCTCTCCCTCTATCTCCCTCTCCAACTCTCTCTCTCTCTCTCTCTCTCTCTCTCTCTCTCTCTCTCTCTCTCTCTCTCTCTCTCTCTCTCTCTCTCTCTCTCTCTCTCTCTGTCTCTCTCCCTCTATCTCCTCTCCAACTCTCTCTCTCTCTCTCTCTCTCTCTCTCTCTCTCTCTCTCTCTCTCTCTCTCTCTCTCTCTCTCTCTCTCTCTCTCTCTCTCTCTCTCTCTCTCTCTCTCTCTCTCTCCCCCTCCGTCTCTCCCTCTCTCTCTATAGATCTCGCTTTATGAGTTCTCACTGTATTTCTCCCCGTCTCTTTTTCTCTCACGCACTTACAGTACACATACACCCATGTGTGCATGCACACATCCGTGCACACAGCTGCACAGTGTCCACCCTGAGGAGCCGGGACGGGCGGGGGAGGGGGAGGGGGGGGGAGGGGGGGGGGGACCGAGAGGGGCAGATGTTGGAAACGGAGACAGTGCTTTTCTGCAAATCAAAGGAATGCCTTCAGTCAGGAGACAGAGAGAGGGAGGGAGAGAGAGAGAGAGAGGGGGGAGAGAGAGAGAGCTAGAGGGAGAGAGAGAGAAAGGCTACCCACAGCAGGGGAGAGCTTAGCTAGCGATCAGTGGTTCCGAGTCACGCTTTGCCCCCCTTGCGTCAACCCCAACAAATAATTCAGGACCCTGAGTCGGGGCGTAGTTGAAAGGCCCGTGTCAACTTCATTAGGTGTCACGGGAGAGATGGGGGTGGAGGGGGGGGGGGGGGGGGGGGGGGGGGGGGGGGGTGCAGAGTGCATGCGTAGCCGCGTGGTGCCGGGGTCTTGAATGGAGGGAGGCGGCGGAGGAACTGGCAGAGGTGGGAGTGATGTGACAGGGGGGAGGGCCGGTGGATGTAGAGCTGTTGTCATGCGAGGCCTGTGTTGGTTTACTTTATCATGCGAACAGTGGATTGATATGAAATGCATTGGCGTCCCTCTTCCAAAGCCCTGCTGTGTTTCTCTATTCGCTCCTGGGCTGCCATTGTTTTTTCTTGCATTCTGCTCCTTTTTCTCTTCTCTTCTGGCCCATAGAAGAGCTCTTCTTTCATCTGCACTCGTTTCTTTTCCTTGCCTTCACTTTCTATTTAGATTTCTTCTGTTCTGTTCTATTTAAGAAGAGAGCTTTATCCACGCAGCAACCTTTATGCATATTTATTTATATATTTAGGTACAGGTCATCAATGTTAATAGTACTGAGAAATCTCTTCAGTTAGACCGGAGACATTGGGAATCAAACCCAAAAACCTTTTGCCCTTCACCTAACCTCTCCATTGTATTACATTCTATTATTTACTATTCATATTTTCTTTTCCATTTGCAACTTTCTATTTATCTTTTCCATTTCCCGTTCACACATGAAGTTGTGAACAGGAATGTTGGAAGTAATTGACTCTGTTGGGGTCACGTATGCGAACACAGGGCCGAATGGAAATCCTAGAAAAGTTGATCTGGCAGTTTGCCACGACAGCGCCTAGTCACAATTCCAGTAACACTGAGGGTGGGCAGCGAGACCAAATATGTCATTAAATCACTTTTTCTACTGCGCTGGTTCTCCAAGCAGAGCCGAATCTCACACCCGCTGATGTTATTTCTGGTTTTCTATATTCTGTGTACATTAACTGGCCCAGTTACCCCAAAAATGGATGCTACGCTGGAGCCGAAATCAGACCAAAGGAGTCTGTAATTGCCCGAATCCAAACCTCTTACAGAAGATTGAACAATTTGGTCGCTGCCCACCTCATAACCCTGAAACTATATTGTTCGTTCGAAAATGTTTTGTTTGTCCATGGGCCCCGGTGTTGTATTAAATTGTCTGCTAAAATGCTGTCAAAACACTTCACCTTATCCCACATATCCCTCCTCAGGAAACCGGTAATGAAATATGTGTGGAAAAGTTCCCCGGGAGAGAAGGAATTATTTTCCCTACACTACACAAGATGCCAATTTCCACCACATTATAAAACAAAAAAAATGAAAATAAATGTGATTCTTTCTTTCTTGCAATTATGATTTAATAACTCAGAGCCTTGATTTATTTTCCTTTTTTTACCCCATACGCAATTGTGCCTTAATAACTCATAATTACATTGAGGAAATTGGCCTCCATACAATGCTGAATCGCACCATACTGGACAATTATCATAGCACCAAGGTTCTGGACAACTATGGCAGATTGTAGATAAGTGGGCTGAATTATTTATAACAGGAAAAGCTTCTACGCGTGGCAGACAACCACCTGACACGCCTCAACAGCCCCTGTTCATTAAGGGACTCACAAGTTGTCATTTAACCAGGCCGGAACAGGCCTGACCAGGATGACATCTGACCTTTGACCCCCCCCTTATTCATTTCTGCTCCTCTTCAGTTTCCTACTTCTACTACTCCTCCCAGTAAACCAGTGCTTTTTTTGTGGCGCATTGGAACCCGGTATTATATTTGTGCTGTACT
This sequence comes from Gadus morhua, assembly GCF_902167405.1. NCBI lineage: Eukaryota > Metazoa > Chordata > Actinopteri > Gadiformes > Gadidae > Gadus > Gadus morhua. The sequence continues at coordinate 21,388,988 of NC_044057.1, forward strand.
GTTGTATAACAACGCTGCAACACACCAAACTGATGAATCGTATCAGCCAATCAACACTGAAGGTGGCCCGTTGCTGTTTTCACACGCTGTCTTTCCAGGATGCTCATGCCAAGAATGATGAAGCACATCACCAGGGAACGTGTTCTACGTGTGAAGACGCTCTGTTCTCTGTGGGCTTCTCATTCCCGCACTCTATATGGAACGGGAGAAAGTTGGTGCTGCTTTTTGTCCTTATTATAGTCCATCCTCCACCTCCACCACCTCCTCCTCCTCCACCCTCTTCCAACCACCGCCAAGTGGCTCTATAATGAAGGCTCTGGGAGTATGGGTGTGAAACAGCCTTATATGTCATATCAGAGTTGGGATAATAGGCCCAAAGGTGCCTCCAATCGTGTCAGCCGATGGTGGAGGCACCAGCGGCTGATTGCATACTGCTTCTTCATTACCTCCCGTGGAGAGCTAAAGTGTGGAGCAGTCGTCCTCCACGGCCCGGGTGTTATGGGTGGGACCCCCGGGAGCGACTGTGGGAGGAATTTCAATGCCGCTTGCTTCCAGTTGTTCCACACCTGAAATGCGGAGCCTTCCAGACAATTAGCGGGGAATTATGGAAGGTGAGGAATCATTTCCTGAGAGCTCTCCATCTGCATTTACCGCCCCACCTCCCCCCCCACCACTCAGTCCCTCACTGATCCCCCCCCCCCCCCCCCATCTGCACAGCAAGGGGTAAGGATTGATGGGGGGGAGGGGGGAGGATGACTGGGGAGTGGGGGTCACTGGCCCGGCAGCAAGGACAGGAAGAGGAGAGAGAGAGCAAGAGAGAGAGAGAGAGAGAGAGAGAGAGAGAGCGAGAGAGAGAGAGAGAGAGAGAGAGAGAGAGAGAGAGAGAGAGAGAGAGCGCAGTCTTTAAAAATGAAAGGAGGCCAGCTCACATTCAATCGAAAAGGCTTTTCTGAAGACGCAGCCTCTCACAACCATTCAGCCGCCTCCTACACACGCCTTCTCTTTGTGTGTGGCCCAAACGCTTGTGCAGTCCGCGCACATCCTCTTCTGTCGTCTCTCTGTTCCGTAATGACTTCAAGTGTCACCTCTGTATGCATCATCTTGCAGGGAAAAAAAAGAGAGAGAGAGAGAGAGAGAGAGAGAGAGAGAGAGAGAGAGAGAGAGAGAGAGAGAGAGAGAGAGAGAGAGAGAGAAAGAGAGAGACATAGCAAGTGAGAGAGAGGGAGAGATTTAAGACCAACGGGAGAAAGTTTGCCGTCATTATGTTGCCGGCTGTGACACTTTTATCAACTCCACACAGACGCCCACGTCCAATTAAAAATGCAAAGGATGATCAAGCCGTTAAATTAATATCACAGTCTTCTCAGAGTCGCGGGAGTCTGTGCGATCAGCCGGCTCCATCGTCGGGTTGCTGTTGTCCCGCTCACTAACCTGTCGGCTGTTGTTATTGCCCTCACCTCTTGGTTGGCCCCCCTCCTCCCCGACCAAAGGTCCCCCTCAGGTATTGAGATAACAGTTGTCATGTGATGCAACGTCCTGTTGTGCCCCTTATTAAGTAACACACTCTTGGTAAAACCCTTTTTAGATCTTTCCCTCTGGGGGGGGGGGGGGGGCCGAGGGTCTCACTGGACACCCTGCGCCAACGATACCAAATCAATGGATCGTTGGGAACATCACGGGCGGATCTCTCCTTCCCCCCCCCCCCCCCCCCTCCCAACGCCCCCTCGTCAATATGTCACGTCGTCAAATAAGTACGACGAACTCGAAACAAAAGACTCAATTAATTCCAAAAAAAAATCAATAAAATTCCAATTCCTCCCGCCCACCGCTCTCCTCCTGTGTCACCCCCGCCGGTCACCTGACACCCCCCCCCCCCTCGACACACACACACACCCCCAACACCCCCGAGCCCGCACTTATTCCGGAATGCCTTTTCGACACTCGAGATCTCCACCTACACCACCTCCCTCCTTTCACTTCGATATCGTCCAACACTCTCTCTCTCTCTCCCTCTCTCTCCCTCTCTCTCTCTCTCTCTCTCTCTCTCTCTCTCTCTCTCTCTCTCTCTCTCTCTCTCTCCCTCTCCCTCTCCCTCTCCCTCTCCTCTCTCTCGCTCTCGCTCTCTCTCTCCCTCTCCTCTCTCTCTCTCTCTCTCCCTCTCCTCTCCCTCTCCCTCTCCCTCCCTCTCCTCTCTCTCTCTCTCTCTCTCTCCCTCTCCCCTCTCCCTCTCTCTCTTCCCTCTCCTCTCCTCTCTCTCTCTCTCTCCTCTCCCTCTCCCTCTCCTCTCCTCTCTCTCTCTCTCTCTCTCTCTCTCTCTCTCTCTCTCTCTCTCTCGGAAACGTGTGTTCCAGCTGCCGGTGCTCGGTGGAGCTGTGAGGTAATAATGAGCGTGGAGGCAGCTGTTTCCTTCTACAGTAGAGGGCCCCCAGTCCCTCTAATCCTGATCATTAAGGGAGCCCAGGGTGTGGGGAGCCAGGCCAGGCTAGTCCCCCCCCGAGCTCCCCCCCATCCACCACCACCACCAGCACCACCAACACCAACCCAACACTCCCGGGGACCGGCAGCCCCCTCCAACACACACACACACACGCACACACACACATGCGGGCACAACCACACACACATGCGGGCACAACCACACACACACACGCACACACGCACACCCACACACATGTATGCACACATTCACGCCCCCATGCACACACATAAATACACACACACACACACGCACGAAAGCTGCCGTGGTGAGGTATGAAATATCGCTGATGTGCTTGAACGAGGCTGAGCCGGAATGCGCGGGCCCTACCAGATGAAGATCTGGAAGTCTTTTACCATACTTGTTGTTTCGGTTGGTTTTTCTTTACCCCATAACACACTTGAAGGTAATTGTGGTGTAATTGAACCATTTTCACACTTGTGCGGAAAATAAAAGGACGACGTGAGCTGGCTGGCTGATTCTGTATTATTTCACAGATGCAGTGACACGTGCATAAACTGGCTCTCACGTTGAAAATACCAGATTATGAAATATTTATGTTCTGACCTTTTCGCTGTAATGATTTCATGATTTAATTTTCTCCAGCTTTACCTTAAAGTGCAGAAAGAATACAGAGCAGACTGCAGCCCTGGCCCTGGTGGTGGGGAGAGGATGTGTGGAGAAGATAACATTTGCATTAATTTTGTATATATCAACAACACTCACGCACACGACTATTAATAGGAGCCTTCTCCGCCAAGACTTCCCTCTCCACAAAGTTTGGGATGGCGCGCAGCCATCTAATCTTTTTGTCTTATTATCTTCATAACATTCATCATCACAATAAGAGCCATCCCAGCGATGCAGAAAAACAGTACAAGTAACCGACTGTGCTCAAACTGCGGCGCACGCGACGGAAAAAAGGCATGCGCAACGACTGTGTTCCATAGAGTGTAGTTGAGTTGAGGCTTATAGTTTGACATTTTTTGTATTACAGTTATCAGTGACACATTAACGGGCTTACTGAACATTTTCACGCTTGAGCTCAAACTGTGCACACAAGTGTGACTTTAACAAGGCAACGTCTTCGGAGCAATTTTATGTAGATTAGTAATATGCAAATCCACACTGTGGCCTTGCCATTTGCTGGGGAATAAAAAAGTCGTTCTTCTTTCTTTTTGATCCACGTATTAAGAAAAAAAAAAGGGGCCCAGAGAATAGATGGAAGCAGAGACATGAAAAGATTTAACAAAATCTGCAGGTAAAAAGGCAGCAGTATAATTAATCCTTTAAAGAGGTTGGCTTTTCACAGACAACTGAGCAACCTCAACGTTAATAATTGGACTCTTTATTGATATTCCACAGTGTCTCTCTAGCCCGTCTACTCAACGAGTGATTAATCTGTTACACACAATGAAAAAATGTGGCGAGATGTGCTTGACTTCTTCCCCTCTGACACAAAGTGGCTGAACCGAATCAGAGACTCCCAACCACTCCAACTCAAACCTCATCTCGACCCGCTGATGAATACACAAACGGGGGAAATTGCTAAGCAAACTCATTTTTCAACTAGGGACACACATTTGAGTGGCGGCGGCGGCAGGGACAGGCCAAGACGTTGTGTGTGATGATCTGTCGTAGCGTTTGCTCGACCTAACCTCCCCTGACACCTGGAGTCAGAGACCCCCCTCTAAACGTGTAATATTCAATCTTCCTGACAGCCCCACTAATGACCAGGAGGAACCAAAACAGAGGTAATAGGTGAGCCCCAAAATCGCCTCCAAATTATCCCTAATAATGATTCCCTTCCAAGCAATAAACTCTGTGAGTGTGTCTGTGTGTGTGTGTGTGTGTGTGTGTGTGTGTGTGTGTGTGTGTGTGTGTGTGTGTGTGTGCGTGCGTGCGTGTGTGTGTGCGTGCGTGTGTGCGTGCGTGCGTGTGTGTGTGTGTGTCCCACGCAAACACACACTTGCATGTGGTGGTTCCCGTGCGTGCCGGGGTGAGTCTGTGTACACTCACATGTGCTCACGCCACCGCTGTGTGCGTCTGCGTGCGCGGGCGCGTGTGCACATGAGTGGCAGTGTGTTTACGTTGGTAGAAAGTAGAATGGCGGGCTTAATTATCAGCTCTATTAAACCTAAGTGGCTCCAGCTGCATGCCGCTCTAAGTGAGTCCTAATGAAGGACACCAGAGGAGGGCAGCGGCGCTTTCATCTGCGGCCTGCTGTTGGTCAACATCCCACACCTCCGGTCTGCCACGCCGACAGCCGCACACCCCTAGCCGACCCCCCCCCCCCCCCCCCCTCTCCCTGGGTCTCCGGCTCCCAGGCTCCGGCTCCTGCTTAATCTAAGCGCCGAGCGGGAGAGCTCCCAGGCTCCCAGAGGCTCCACGCAAATTACACCTCGGTTGTTTACTTCAATGGAGGTTTGTGGAAGAGTTAACAGACTGGAGCTCACAGGTCGTCCTGATCAAAAGGGGAGAATAATTCAATAAATCCGTTTTTGATGATAAATATAACTGATAAAATGTAAATACGTTTTATAGGATTCGTGATGGAATATTGTAATTATTAATTATTTTTCGTTATTTATTTTCAGTTTTTTGGCTACTTTTACATTTCTTAACACCTTACCCTGCCAGATAATTTTCTTTACATTTCGCTAACACATTCATTAAAAAAATAATTCCACTTTGTTCCCAAGGCGCTGTTTGTCCAACACGATATAATGATGATGATATGAAACTTTTAAATCCGGCGTGGAGCTAAAGCAGACTTCCATAATCAAGCTAAGTATGCATTGGTTTGTATTCCCCACTAAATGAGCCAAGAGCCGTGCTCTGTGTGACTCTCTGACCTCTGGGCAGCGCACCATTCATTTCCCAAACATATGTTGGCTATTTTAGCGGCTCTGGACTGTGAAACTTAGACAGGAGGAGAGAGCGCTATGGCATATGTGAACGTGATCTAACTGGCTGCGAATATAGGGAATGAGGTAGCGGTTAGAGTTCAGCAGAAAAAGTTTGCAAATTGAATGACATATTTGTGTAATGCGATGCAGATTTGTTCTCCCCCTTTCTCTCTCTCTCTCTCTCTCTCTCTCTCTCTCTCTCTCTCTCTCTCTCTCTCTCTCTCTCTCTCTCTCTCTCTCTCTCTCTCTCTCTCTCATTGTGAAACTATCCCAGCATTCGTGATGCAAATGCACATGCACGTACATAGAGTGTTAAAGAGTTAGGAAAAAATATGAATGTGTGTGCACGCCTGCAGGCACAAACACACAAATACACACACAAACACACACACACACACACACACACACACACACACACACACACACACACACACACACACACACACACACACACACACACACACACACACACTCATACATGTACCGAAATCTAACACACTGTAACACATAGATATTAGGATTTTATTCATGACATCCTCAATAACAATCTTTTATGCACACACACACGCACGCACGCACACACGCACGCACACACTCATACACACGCACACACACTCATACACAAGGCCTGGCTGTAACGTACAGCTGTTCTGGTGTGTGTGTGTGATATTAAATGACAAGGTGACGGTGTGTCCTACGAGCCACCTGAGAGCTGGATATCTGCCTATAAAGACCTCCACTCCTCTACCCCAGAGGAACAGAGCAGCCACAGCCACCAGCCCTGCTCCACAGTAGCCCTCTCTCTCCTGGTCTACAGCTCACTGCTCAACTACCTCTCTCTCTCTCTCTCTCTCTCTCTCTCTCTCTCTCTCTCTCTCTCTCTCTCTCTCTCTCTCTCTCTCTACTAAACGACCTCTCTCTCTGTCTCTCTGTCTCTGTCTCTGTCTCTGTCTCTGTCTCTGTCTCTCTCTCTCTCTCTCTCTCTCTCTCTCTCTCTCTCTCTCTCTCTCTCTCTCTCTCTCTCTCTCTCTCTCTCTCTCTCTCTCTCATTCTTCTGGTCTACATCAGACTGCCTCACTGCTTTAGTAATAGTGTTAGAACTGTAGTCATGCTTTTCGTATAATTTTGTTTTTTGTATTTACTTATTTAATTATGGTGGGAGGCAATTAAAGGTTTCATGGGAACACTATTTTCTGTTCTGTCTTTCCAGAGCATTCCCTGGTTTGACTTCCAGCAGATATCTACTAAGTAGGGGACTAAGTTTGATTCCCAAAGTCTCCGCATGAATCACTCTTATCCAAGTAATCAGTTACTTAATATAAGTTGTTAAAAATATATGAGACACCCTATAACCAACTTGATAGTCTAGTGGTTGGGCTCTTCAACTCCCAGCTGTAAAATGTTATACTTGATTAGATTACTCTTATTCATAAAATGAACTTGAAGGGCACGTTATCGATACAAAATATATAAAGTACAACTCTGAGCCAACCTTTAATTTGCTTGGGAGTCTAGTCTCGTGGTGAGTATGTTTGACTTCCTATGTCAAGGTGTTGACTTTAACACCCAATTCAATTCTACTTCTACTACAGTTTACCATGAAGAGTGGAAAGAAAGGTCCATCCTGCTGCTGCTTATTATAGTAAGTACTCATACTTTGAACTATTAGAGTAGTTCAAAGTATGTGTACTTACTTTGAAAAACGTGAGCTGCGCTGAGTGCACTTAAAAAGTGTGCAACAATGGAAGGCGAAATTACAATTTGAATAATTCTTGTTTTTTTGTTTGAACACTGTTAAAGCTGTACTCATAAAAATGTGGTTGCCACTGTAGAGGAGAAAGGACTGAGGATCTGACCAGAAGAGAGAGGTTACGATGGCTTATTGCTAAGCTCTTGGGCCCCGAGGCAGAAGTTTCTTGGTTCATGCCCGACAGTGGCATTTGGTTTTGGTGTGTTTTTAATTGTGCTATTGTTTATAATTTGTATCGACTCCTTCAATTAAAACATGTATTAATTAGGAGTTGAATGGGAAGAGTATTATCTAGAGTGTGTGTGTCTGGTGTAATTCCCCATGTGTGATTTCCCTTACTTTAATAAGTTTCTTATTTAATTAGTATGGCTTTGCATGGCAAGACTATTGACTGTTTTGAAGTTATAGCTGGTCTCCCAGCGGAAATCGACTAAGTTTGAATCTCACTTAATACGTACATGTTATTTACAAATGATGTAGGCATGGGAGTACTACACAAAGCTAGAGCTGACCTAATAAGCAGCAAGCTGGTGTGTTCCACTACCAATAGGGAGGTACTAAGTTTGAATCCTTAATTCTTTGTGTACAAGTAGGTAACTATTATCGCTAAAATGATGAAAATGTTGAATTTCATATTATCTATGCAAAATATATGAAATATGCCTGGAAGATTCTGAATATTCTGTCTCCCAGAACAAAAGCAGGCATGCTATGT
>NC_044057.1:21456663-21466663 GCF_902167405.1 Gadus morhua
CTTTCCAGCACAAAATGGCTGCCGCAGACAGATGGGAGCCGTTTGCGACGAAAGAATGCGAAGGGATTCGGTCAATATTTTCATTCGAGTTCACCAAGAGACCCGGAGCTTTAAGGGGATATCCAACCCTTTTCATTTCTCCTAAATTCAGTGTTCCAAGATGAAGACAAAGCAGCAGGGTCAGGAGCGAGGTTAAGACTTCCTGGTCCATCTTTGCTGGGCCCTGATCATCTACTGGAGGGGGGGGATTAAGTTAATCCATCTGGCTTGACTGTACCTCTCCACTTGCTCCCTGGTGCCAAACTCAATCAGATCAAGCCTAGCCTTTATTCGATGAAGGTGCGGTGCAGATGGGACCCGAAGTGGGCGTACGTGCAGCTTTGAATCTGAGCGTGTGTATATGTGTCAGTGTATGCATGTGCTATGCTATGGCGTGTGACTGTGTGTTTGTGCGTGTGCGTGTGCGATTCGGCGAGTGTGTTTGCGTGCGTGTGCATGTGCCGTGGCGAATGGATGTGCTTCAGCGCACACACTCGTGTGCTTATGTGTCAAAAGACAGACGTGTGTGTGTGTGTGTGTGTGTGTTTGTGTGTGTGTGAGGGGGTGCAGGGAATGAGCTGAGGTTGCGGTCTGATAGTGTTGGTATGAGTTCTGACTAGGGTGTCTTGGGGGGGATGACCCGACTGAATCATTGTTCTGGACTCGTTCGGGGGGCTTAAAATGTCAACATGGTTCAGCTCTGCTGTCCCAGTTAACCAAGCATTAACCCAGACAGCCGGACAGACCACGGGTGTGTGTGCGTGCATGTGCACGCGTGTGTGTGTGTGCATTTGTATGCATGTGTATAAATGTGCATGTTTGTGTTGGGGGGGGGTCCCAGACTGCGAGCACAGCAGCAATACTATCAGCTAGATCTGCCCATGCCAGCGGATTTAGACAGGATTTAGCAGAGCACACTGCATTTGTTGTTTTTTCTGATCCGTTACGTTTTAACAAGACATCAGGGGCTGCCTCCCCCCCCCCCCCTCCATACCCTATTGTCTAGCTCTTTATGTCCCCCCCCCCCCCTCCTATATTCTTCCTATTTTTCCCTGCCTGGTCCCCTCTCTTACTCGCTCTCTCTCTCTCTCGTTCTGCTCCACCAGAGTAATCTCACCTTATCTCCAGCCCCCCGTTTCATCATCACACACATCATTTCACAGCTAAATAACTGACTCTCCACACCGGCCCTCGGCTGGGAGGACCCCCACGCCCGAGACCCCCACAGAAGCATGTCTACAGGCTTCTGAGAGAGAGAGAGAGAGAGAGAGAGAGAGAGAGAGAGAGAGAGAGAGAGAGAGAGAGAGAGAGAGAGAGAGAGAGAGAGAGAGAGAGATGGACGTGCGAGCATGAGATAAAGAGGGTATGATGGCTTTGCTCCTCCTCTGATACGGCGACACAAGCAAACAGCGGCCATTGTGCTAAACGATCATTTATAAAGTCGTCTTCCGCGACAAATACTCCCCATTAAAATGAACATGATTGGATTAGGGCCCTTTTGACATTCGCGGCGGCTTTGGATGACGGACGGCGGCCATTACCGAATGAATGAACTCATTCAACAAAGTAAAAAAAGAGTGTGTGAGATAGAGCCCCAGAAAAAAGGAAAATATGCGTGAGGGTCCAAATCCTGGTTATGATGTCATGAAAGAATATGCATATTAGAGGCCTCTGGCGCTAGGGCCGAGCCAAGCCCTGCTTGGAAGTGGTTGTTTCCACGCTATTGTCTGGTATTGGGGCTGGGAGGTTGGGGCGGCGATGGGGGAGAGAGGGGGAGAGGGTGAGGGTGGTTAATTCATGGACGATAAGAGAGGGAGAGAGAGTGCAGGGCACCCTTTGTCCAAACATCTACCGACAATTTGCTAGTTTTCAGCAGCGACCCTCTCTGTGTGTGGTTGCGGATGTGCGCGCCGTGCGCGTGCGAGTGTTGCGTCTCTGCGTGTGTGTCGATGACTGCGCAGGTGTGCGGTGTGTGTGAGTGCACACGGACACATGCAAACACGTGCGTGTGCGTATGAAGACAAGGACACAATCAGCCCCTAATTGGATCTACAAGATGCATCAGTGAGGCATAAACAGGTTTCCATGGCAACGTGAGGCTTTGTCGCCACGGCGCCCCCCCACCCGCCCACCCGCCCCCCCATCCAATCCCGTCTCCTATCCACACCTCCCTCTTTCTCTCCATTTCCCCTCCCACCCCATCTCAGCCCTTCAATTTCTTCTCTCAAATCCCATTCCTTCTCTCTCCCTTTATCCTTCACTCTTATTCACCTCCTCAACACCCCCCCCCCCCCCCCCCCCCCCCCCCTCACCCCCCACGCTCATTCCCACTCTCTTCTCGCATACATAAAAAACACCTACGGAAAAACAAGTGGGAACCTGCCTCTGTGAGAGAGCCCGGTGCCAAAAAAACAGAAAACACAATTAACTCCTTTTAGATGTGTTACGCTCAACAAGCAGTGGATTTTTCCTCATTTTTTTCGCGGTTTGCATTCAGGGCGTGTCGAAAAACTGGCGACTGCTCAAAAACGTTTTTGAATTTTGGAAAAACGGTTGAAAACCCCGTTTAAATAAGCCCCCGGCAGCCCGGAATATTAAACTATCCCGTCCTAGCTCGTTATCTTTTCCCGGCGTTTTCCCTTTCCTCCCTATACCCTCTCTGCCCCGTCCCTCGTCATCCCCCTTATCAAAGTGAGAAGCAACACATTTAGATGAATTACTGCGATTCTCCACCAAATCTTGATATCCTAATATCCCTTAAGGATTTAATCACAAGCCTGCCCCTTGTCATTGATTCAATTCTTCCCTCCCGAGCGGGCGCACTAGCTGGCGGTGCGGTAGAAAATCCTAAGTTAATTCTGTGCTTCTGTTTCCCAGCCTTTGTTAACTGTCTGCTGTAATGAGGCTCTGGCTGGTGCTGCGGAGGTCTGGAAGCACCATCACAGATGGGAAAGAGGCAACATAAAAGAAATAGGGCAGCAATTAGTGTTTAGCCCACTTTTAAAAACCCTCCACTTGGCAAGCCGCGGAATAAGCGGGACCCCGGACCGGAGGATGTGAGACTAAACGGGTGGGATTGTGACTTTGTCTTTCGTTTGTCTCTCTGTCAGCTTAATCAGTTTTCCCCGGTGCCCGGCGCGGGTCCCCCCCCCCCGCTCGCCAGAGAGACGCCACACGGACGGCGCGCGGCACGAGGGGGGTCTGGCGTCGGGACGGTCCCGGGCGCGGACCAGAGGGGGGGATTATTGCGCGCCGTTTAGAAAAAATGAGGTCGAAAGGGAGAAGAGGGGGGGGGGGGTAAGAGGGAGCAGGGGATGATGTACAGGGGGGGGGGGGGGCTGAATTGAATCTTTCATTCGCGTTTCGTTTGTGTAGAGACCCCGCCGGCCGAAGGAACCTGTTGATGGAAGGGAAGAAGAGCGCGCAGAGGAAGAGCGAAGACACCGGCTGGGGTTTTTCTTGGAAATCACCCTGAACGCATGGTTCCCCCCCCCCCCCCCCCCCCCCCCCCCACTCCAAGCGTCAATCGAGGTGGATCAGCGCGTTGCAAACAAAATAAGGAGCGTCATTCTTGAAAGCAAACCCCAACGAGGCCCAGATTGTTTCATCTGGACGCCGTTGCGGCACCGCCGAGTCCGGCAAAGAGTTTACAAAAACAAGAGCCGGAGTACAGCCCAGCGGAGAGAGAGAGAGAGAGAGAGAGAGAGGGAACAGAACAGAGTACAATGGAACGAGGGGAAGTGGACTGCAGGGAACGTGAAGAAAGAAGTGGAAGGGAGAGAGAGGAGGAGAGAGGCAGCGAGAACAAGAACAACAGAGCGACAGAGGAGAGGTTAGGGGGTTTGGGAAAGGAGGAGAGAAGCGAGAGAGAGGGGAAGGAGGAGAAGAGAAAAGAGAGTAGGAAAGGAACGGAGAGAATAGGCGAAGAGAGGAGGGAGGAACGCACCCGCCTCCTTTCACATTCCACTGGTGAATATGAGCACATGATCTCACATATGCCACCCCCTCCCTCTTCCACACACACACACACACACACACACACACACACACACACACACACACAGAGCCCCATACACACAGACAAGCACAAACCCACACATACACGGATGTGGAAGCACACAAAAGCCCTGTGGGGTGCATCCTGGGCCTTCCCACTGCAACTCCGCGGACGCCCCCCATTCATACGCCCCTGCCCTCGACGACTTCCATATAATACGCCGCCTACACTCGAGCCCACTCAATGCCCCCTTACTGAGCCTCCAAATCCCTCCCTCGCTCCCCTCTTGCCCCCTCAGCCCCCGTCAAGCCTGCACAGACCCACACCCAGACCCAAGCCCAGGCCCCAGCCAAGGCCCCTACCCAAGCCCCAGCCTGGGCTGGGGCCTGGGCCCCAGCCCAGGCCCCAGGCCCCAGCCCAGGCCCCAGGTCAGGCCCCAGCCCAGGCCCCAGGCCAGGCCCCAGCCCAGGCCCCAGCCCAGGCCCCAGCCCAGGCCAGGCCCCAGGCCAGGCCCCAGCCCAGGCCAGGCCCCAGCCCAGGCCCCAGGCCCCAGGCCAGGCCCCAGGCCAGGCCCCAGGCCCCAGCCCAGGCCCCAGGCCAGGCCCCAGGCCCCAGGCCCCAGGCCCCAGGCCCCAGCCCAGGCCCCAGCCCCTTGGCCCAACAGTGGCAGCCTGTCTCCTCTCTCAGAATGAGCAAAGTCATGGGAGAGTTGGTGAGGGGAGAGTTGGTGAGAGATGGACAGATGGGAGGTGGAGAGGAAGGCGGTGGGAGGGAGGGAGGGAGGGAGGGAGAGATAGAGGGAGGGAGAGGGAGGGAGAGAGGGAGGGAGAGAGGGAGGGAGGGAGAGATAGAGGGAGGGAGAGGGAGGCGGCGAGGCGTAGGGAGGGAGAGGGAGGAAGGGAGAGAGGGAGGGAGGGAGAGAGGGAGGGAGGAGAAGAGTGCTGGAGGAAGAGAGCAGGTGAGACAGCATAAAGAGAGGGAGAGAGAAAGGTGGAGGGTAAGAGAGGGGACTACAAAGAAAGAAAGCAGTGGGACACAGTGACAGACACACAGACAGAGAGACCGACTGAGTGAGAGACAAATACAGAGAGAGAGAAAGAGAAAGAGGCCGGTACAGACAGAGTGATCGAGGGAGTGGAGCCAAATTGATTTGTTACCCCTAAGTAATTCCATGAACATGCCATATATATCAATTAAAAACAATTATCTGTACGAGGTGAACAGAGATCCCCCGTCTGCACTGACCAGCTGAGCCAGCGGCTTGAGATGGAAACAGTTTCTTTCTCAGTCTCTATCTCCCCCTCTACCTCTCTACTCATCTCCCCTCTCTCACTCTCTCTTCCTCTCTCTCTCCCTCACTCTCTCTCTCTCTCTCTCTCTCTCTTCCTCTCCCTCTCTCCGGTTTTCCATTAAAACACAAAGACAGGCGACAACCTCAAATACGCATGACATTACCTTGACACACGCCAAACACAAATACACCACCATATAAACACACACACACACACGCACAAAATCACATAAACCCACACAAATAAACACACAAACTAACGCACACACACCAACACACACACAAAGACGCACGCGTTTTCCCAACAGAATAGGTACTCTACTCCCACATCTCTATCAGCAAGGTAATTACCGCGCCACGAAAAAACCATACCCTCAACAATTATCATTTTCTCCCTCATATTATCCACAAAAATCGCCACTTCCACGTTGCCCTTTCTAAACTGGGCAGCTGGATTGCCGTATGGACCGTAGCCGTGGTCGCCGTTTCGCACTGGAAAATGTGGTTCCACCGTTTCCCTCGCGTATACATTCCATATCGAGTTTTCCCCCCCCTTTATTCCCTCCCTCTTGGTTGTTTTTCAAGCGCCCAGGATTACTTTAAAACATTACAAGTCATTTATCCACATGACCGAGTTCGTATTGCGGCACTCCAGAGAAACAAAAAGCAGGATTGTGCGCTTGGAGACGGCTGTTGACGAGATTTAATCACGCCTTATAATGCCAGAGATTTTGAAGCTGCTTCGCTCGCCGGAGGCCAAACTCAAGAGTTGTCTAATCATAGGGTACCAAACACATCCCACTCCCAGCCAGTCAATCAATATTAAACGTGCTGCCAGCCAAGACATAGGCCCTCAGCTGAAAAACACACTCTCACCCTCTCGCCCCAAGGCGGATATTTGTCCGTCTGCACAATGGAAACATTGAAAAACATCAAAATGGACACGCTCTCTCTCCCGCTCTCCCTCTCTCTCCCGCCCTCTTTGCGGTTGCGTTTCGCCTCCCGACACAGTGTTGACAATGTGATCTTTCATTCCTTTGGAGGAACGTTTATAGTTTATAGACAGCTAGATAGCGATGCCAAGCTGTCAGCATCTCTATCTGGCTTCGCTTTCTGACCCCCGTCGCGTTTCTTAAGAGCCGCATTTCCAGGCGCCCGGGCAACTTGACTGGACGCGACCTCCCCGGAGGTCCTCCCTGCTATCTCCGTCTCTCTCTCCGTCTCTCTTTATCTTCTGGACGGCCGTGAGAGAGGATGAAAGTAGCAGAAGACGGTGGTCCGTCGGGTCAGGGGGATGTGTGAGCGGCAGCCGGCACCAGAACATTTGTATATATAGCTGGCTTCTGTCAGCCTGTCGTGGTGGGGTCGGCTTGGGTTGGCTGGGTGGGTGGGTGGGTGGGTTGGAAGGGTTGGTTTGCGGGGAGGGTAATGAGGGGAGGGGGGGGTGGAGGGGGCGGGGGGGGGGGGGGGGGGGGGCGGGCAGATGTTCTTAGGAAGGCCGGACTGTAAACAAGAGCACGTAAACACGCCCTGGGAGTGTACACACACCGGTTTCCTCACATGTTGGGAGACGGTAAACAATGCTGGTGAGCGGCGCAGGGCCAAACGGGGGGGGGGGACGCGCACACGCATAACCTACCCCCCCGCACACACACACACACACACACAGGAAATCCCAAAACACACACACACACTAAAAAACACACACACACACACACACCGGCATTACACGTATATACATACACAGAGGGGATTGTGGCGGTAAGAAAAACAAGGCCCATCTGTTCCTGACAATGTTTAGCAAAGTAGGAGAGATCTGAGCCTAATTATGGCGAAGCGGGTCAAACCACGCCGTGCGGACGCTGTGGGCCCGGGCCCGCGGTGCCGGGGGGATTAGTGGTCCGCTCCATACAGTGGCCCGGCCCTGGACTCATAAGGCCCTGCCTCATTCCTCCGGCTGGGGGTCGTCGGCTCCATCACGGGGGCGCAATGAGGCCGACATGTCACACACATTGGAGACAAGGACAACACAAGCCCGCATTCCACTCTGCCGGGCGATGCGTCCTCCTCAGTGTGAACACGGACACCGCTGTCGCCCCGAGACGAGTCGGCAAACACTCACACACACACACACACACACACACACACACACACACACAGTCTACTCTGCTGCCGAGTTCTCGGTTAGTACAGTCAACAGTCTGGCATGTAGAGTCAAATAAGATTCTGTGTGATTCATAGCAACAGTTGCACAAAAACAGTTTCGCAACGCACCCACCGACCCACATACACAAAAACAAACAAACAAACACACAAACACACACACACACCAATATGCACAAAAAACACACACACAAAGTCGGATGCACAAGCCAATGAACAAACACACACATACGCGTACACACACACACAAACACACAAACACCTCGCACTTGTACCGCCACTCCAGGATAGACAGCGCGGGGGCACACATCCACTCAATCAATGTCACATGACGGGCGCTCGCGTCACACGTCAGCCCTAATAGGCTAACAAGACGAGGGCCAGATGGCCGCGCCAGGCAGCACAACAAGTGGACACACCGCCACGTAAGACGGCAGAGAGACAGAGGAAGACAGAGAGAGAGAGAGAGAGAGAGAGAGAGGAGTGTCAGAAGTCATTAGCGCAGAGAAAGACCATAATCGCTCCCTTCTTTTGGCTCCCTCTGTGGCTTCCCATCCGAGCCCCCGAAGCCCATCCCCGGGGTTAGGGTTAGAGCAAGGGGGACCTCGCAGAGCTAACTGTCTGTCTGTCTGTGTGTGAGGGAGGTTTTCGGTGTGTGTGTGTGTGTGTGTGTGTGTGTGTGTGTGTGTGTGTGTGTGTGTGTGTGTGTGTGTGTGTGTGTGTGTGTGTGTGTGTGTGTGTGTGTGTGTGTGTGTGTGTGTGTGTGTGTGTGCGCGCGTGTGTGTGTGTGTTGTGCGTGTGTGCGGCGGTGATTGAACGCCCTCCGCGGTATCACTGACAGCGGGGAGAAGGCCCAGGCTGTTGCCCTCTAAGTTCCCCCACTTACTGCAGCCTCACGGGCTCCCGGCTCTGAGCTCCACCAGCTGGGGAGGGGAGCGAGGCAGAGGGGGAGCGAGGCAGAGGGGGAGCGGGGAGGAGGAGGAGGAGAGGCGCGGAGAGGAGAAGAAAGGAACAGGAGAGGAAAGGGAAGGGGAAGAAAGACAAATAAAAGCGGTGTTGACGGGAGGGAGGAATGAGTCGTGTTCAAATACACTGAGAAAATAAGGAGAAGGGAGAGTGAGAAGTGGGGGGACGGGGGGGGGCGAGGAGAGGCGAGGAGCCCAGAGGAAAAAGGGGGTTTGGGGAGATGGAACTGAGCTGGGGTCGGTGTCAGCCCGAGTTTAGTCCTGGTGCTGCTCCGTGACCCAAACACACACAATGCCTTGCTTCATCCCACAGTTCCTCTTCTGGCTACAGTACAACACACACACACTGAGACTCACACATGCACACTGAGACACACACATGAACACACACATACACTGAGACACACACACACACACACACACTGAGACACACACATGCACACACACACACACACACTCTGAGACACACACACACACACAGAAACACCGAACACACACACACACACTCTGAGACACACACACACACAGAAACACCGAACACACACACACACTCTGAGACACACACATGAACACACACTGAGACACACAAACTCTGAGACACAGACACACACACACACTGAGACACACACACACACACAGGCACACACACTCTGAGACACACACACACACACACACACACACGAAGGAGCCAGCTGCCTCCCATCAGTGAGGAGCGGCCGCAGATGGGCCCTGCATGGTCCGTAAAGATCTCTCCCCAGGCCTCCGGTCTCAGGCCCCTGCCAGAGCCTCCTGGCCGGCCAGTCACTGTACACGTCCCGCCGCGGGGAGAGGTGTTTTGCTGTACGTGTGCAGGCCTCTGGACCCCGGTGCCTTGGCGTGGGGGGGGGGGCAGCAGGCAGAGGGCCGGTCCTTATGTGTTGAAGGAGGTGCGTCCGAGATGTACACACACACGTTAAGTGTGTTGAGAGGGGGTGAACTGCAGCGTGGCCATGTACTCGTAGCGAGGGGAGAGCGAGTACGATGTTTTTAAAAAGAAAAAGCTCTGGGTTTTTTTTTTCTATGGGTCTGACTGAAGTCGAACGCAGCCGAGACTTGAATGTGTTCTGGGTGGGAGGAGGAGGATTTTGGGGTGATGGTGGGGGTGAAGGGGGGGTTCCCATCCAGCAGAGACTGGTCAGTCCGCAGTCGGACCGGGTCGTAAGGTTCTAATCAGCCCGGCACAGCGCCCTGGCAGAAGAAACCGTCTGAATGAACAAACGCTCCCTCTCCCTCTCTCCCTCTCCCTCTCTCTCTCTCTCTCTCTCTCTCTCTCTCTCTCTCTCTCTCTCTCTCTCACCAGATAGTATTTCAGTGCCCCCCCGCCCTCCCTCCTGCTCAGAGAGGTTCAAGAGATTGTGTGGGGGGATGAGGCGGTGAACAGCCAGAGTGGAATGAACGAGTAGAGAAAAAATAATTATAACCATTATCAAAACCCCACACAGCTGGCCAGGGGTGGCGAACCGGCGGCCATTTTCTACACTTGCTATCTCCCGCAGTCCATCGATA
>NC_044057.1:21471663-21494163 GCF_902167405.1 Gadus morhua
TAAATAAATGGAAGATATTCGGCTTTGCATGTCAAGGGTCAACGGTGCGTTTAACCGAGTTATAATAGCCTTTTGGCCGCGCGTACACGCAATGAGACAGGAAGAACCGAGAAAAGGCAAAGCGGTGTGTTTATTGTAGGGAGCAAACCATCTGTTGGCTCACACACACGCGTGTGCGCGGTGATAATAGCCGGTTGCCAGCGACACGGGAGGGCAAGGCGAAGGCCCCGAACCCCGTCAACCACCGCGCGTTCACCCGCCTTTGATATATCGGTCTTAAGAGTCGGGAGAAAAAAAAAACGACGAGACATTTAAATTTATCTCGGGGAAATAACAGCCCTGTCTTATGAAACTGCCCATTTGACTTGCAAATCCTCCCAGATGATTCATAAACGCCACGGCCCCTAGTCTGCTCCTCGTTCTCCTGTCGCGCGGCCCGGGAAACGAATGAAAACGTCCAACTGTACACGTCTTCCCGTGCCTCATGTCTGTGGTTTATATACCTCTGTTTATTATACCTGTGTGCGTGTGCGCGTGTGCGTTTTAACATGTGGGGCTGTCCAACGAGCAAACATGCGTTCATACCCTTGTACGACAATGCCAGCGTTTATGAGTATGTGTGTCACAGATTACGTTACATTAATTGAGCACTTGACGCTTGGGTCTACACAATAAAGCGACCGCACAATAAGTGTCTGTGTGTCTGCCTGGCGTGGCTGCTTGTGCGGGTAACGACACGGTGTGCTAGGTGCTGTGTGCCTGTATGGGCGTGTGAATGACAGGCTGTCAGCAGAGAGAGAGAGCGAGGGAGCGATGTCTTTATCTTCTTTTCTTGTGAGTCAAAGAGCGAAGCCGTAGGGGGTGGGGGGTGGTTAGGCAGGGGTGGGGAGGGGTCAGCTCCCTGGCTGGGAGGTGACATTCTTATGGACAGGAAACATCACTTAGCTGCTTTCCCTCTGGAGAGAGGAACTCTTTGTAGCATAATGGCCGCTGCCCGTGCCTTAAACCTCGTTTAAAGGTTACGGTAACACGTTTGGCTGAAACGTGTCCTTATGTCTGAGTGTGTATGTGAGTGTGTGTGGGGGGGCAATGGCGACACAACGCGCGCACCGGTTCTGATTAAAAACTCATTTTACGCCAAGATATTTATTTTAAACAACCTGGAGGTATTTTTTCGCCGTGTTTCAAAAAGGCTCCTGGAGAGAGAGAGAGGGGTTTTCTGAAGCGCGACGCATCGCCTCGCCGTCCTTAGCCTCTGACTCCGTCGGTTGCAACAATACAAAGAGAGAGGGCTTTTAGTTCACTGTGCTCCAGTCAATCTGCACGGGCCCTGATAAGAGGAACTGATGGATCGCTTTAATCAGGCCCAACCCAAGGATCAAGACCATGGGAGGGAGATCAATCAAACACGGGTTGCTTTACACGTGGGGAGAAAATAGAAAGAGGGAAAACACCGCTTTTATCAGTGTCACTGGGGTCTTGGGCTGGGCTTAGCCCATTTTGTTTTACGACGGCAACAGAGGACAATGGCGTTACGAGAGACATTTTTTAGTCAGGGTTAGAAAAACATGAGGGTGGAAAAATGGGAGTTTGAGGCAAATTGAAATGCGAATTAGAGCAGAATACAAATTTCATCTGACTCAGTATTATAAACTGAATTATATGCAGAGGGGGAAGAAAATATGTCACTTTTTTCACAAGAATATTTAGAACCCAAATGGAAGTGGAAAGGAAAGGGAACATTCTGGAAGTAAATAAGGGCCACATCTGCAGTCAATACAGCGAGACGTACTCCCAAAAAGACCCAAGGCTACTTTCCAACAATGCACGCATTCTGTCGGATTCCAGGCATTAAAACAAAAATAAACACAGCCTACTAAATGAAATACATACAACATCGCAATAACAAAAAAAGTGGACTTTGGTGGATGTTGTCTGAAAACAAACGATACCTAAACATAAAACCCCCGTAATTACAACAGAAAGTGAAATGTATACCGGGCTCCTCGCCGAAAATCAACTCTGCCACCGAACATGAAGTTGAACGTGGCTCGCGCTAACCACACTTGGCATAAATAGCCCAAAGAATATTCTTCACTCGCTCGCTCTTCGCCTTCTGTCTCTCTCTCCCTCTTAAGAGGGACCCTTATCTGCAAATGTTTAACGCAGAGTCAATCCACCTCTTACAATCTGCGCTGGTGATACTGAAAGGCAGCTACACATGTCCTGTCCAATCTGGGACAAATTGGCTTTCTTTATTCCCTCCCACAGATGAAAGATCTTATCCAGGCCGACGTGCTTCGAGTTGTCAGTGTTATTTTTTCTCTCCCCCCCCCCCCCCCCCCCAAAAAACGCTCATAGTCCCATATTGAGCGACCATATTGACGGATGCGATCACACGGTCTCACACATCATTAGGCTCATTAAGAAGGCCGAGCTCAGAGGAGGAGGGGGAGGAGGAGGAGGACCGGCGGCTAACTGGTGTAGCAAGAGCCTGCACCTCCTCTGATAAGGGGAGACGTGCGCTTGTCAGTGTTCCCAATGAAACGCGCGTGTGCGTGTGTTTGTGTGTGTGTGGGTGGGGTGACGTGCGTGCTAATAAATAGGTTGTTTGACGAGCCGCCCATTCTTTATACACACTGTTTGCTCTGCGATAACCCTGCGGATTGCGGCCTCGTAAAAAGACGGCCTCCCATGTGTTGTTTTTAGGAAGCCATTAGAAAACTGGGGCATCTCCATTACAAGGCCTGTCTGATCGTTATTGCTGCCATCTGCAAACGCATACACCAGACCCCCGATCTGCAGGAGCTAACCACAGATGACTGTTAATCTAATGTATACACACTCCGCCATAATGCCTCTGCCATGATGGTCCCGTGTGGGTGTCTGCATGTGTGTGTGTGTGTGTGTGTGTACGTGTACACGTGTGTGTGTGTGTGTGTGTGTGTGCTCACGTGTGTGTGCTCACGTCTTAACATGACACAGCAGCTGTTCATTTGTCACGCCAGGAGCTTCGAGGTCGACACGAATTATTCCACCCCAGTATGAAGAGTGGAGCCCCCCCCCCCCCTCCTCTGCCCACACCCCGATCACACGGCCACCAAACACACACTGCTGCCAAACACACGCCACCGCAAAACTTTACTACCATACCCCTACGACCAAATACACTAGCACCATTCTCTCTCTCTATCCCACACACACACACACAACGTCCAGACACACACTCAACATCCACACACACTCAACACACACACACACACACACACACACACACACACACACACACACACACACACACACACACACACACACACACACACACACACACACACACACACACACACACACACCAAACACGAAAACACCCAACACAAAGCCTGAAAACAAGCACCCAGCGCCATATTCCAGCCTCTCTTCGGCCCCGACCGGCCTCTTCAAAGGCCCGTCATGCGCCGGGCGGCTGATGCAGGGAGAAGGCTGGCCCGGGCCCCGGCCAGGGCCAGCCGGGTCTCGCTTTGAAGGGCCCCCTCTCCCTCCCCTCTCCAGCGCCCCGTTCAACAGGAGGCAAATCATTTCCCTGCCCCCTTTTCTCCTCCCCGCTTCCCCCCCCCTCTCCGCTTTGTAAGAGCCGGGGCCCCGAACCCGCTCGTTCCTGGGGGCCAGAGCGGGCCCAGCCGCACGCGAGGGCCCTTGTTCGAGGAGCTCGCCCGCTCTGCGCCGTAGCGTGGAGGATGCGAAACAGGAAATGAGGCCGGCGAACGCCGCCAGATGCCAGATCAGCCGCCACTTCGATAAATATATTCATGCAACCTCATGTATATTTCAAATAGGGATTCGACTCTCGGTGCTCGCGCTCGGGCGCCGCCGCCGCCGCCGTCGTCTGTGCGGCGGTGGAGGGATGCGTAAGGTGCTACAATCAGGGAGGTATGAATAAATCAGCGGCGATGGCAGGCGGCGGCGGCGGAGAAGCGCAGCGAGGTGTAGCGGCGATGAGGCGGCCGGGAAAGTTTTTTATCCCCTCTGAGAGAGCGGAAGAAGGGGGTGGAGAAGGAGAGAGGGGGTGGGGGAGGTGGAGGCGCGGATGGTGATGGTGGTGGCGGAGGGGGGCGGAGGTTTGTTCTGTCTGTCGTGTCTGAGTGGAAAGAGGGGGATGAGGGGAGGCTTTAGAGCGCTGGATCTCGAGGAAGATGAGGAGGAGCGAGGAGGAGCGAAGAGGACCGAGGAGGACCGAGGAGGACCGAGGAGGAGCAGGGAGGAGCGAGGAGGAGCGAAGAGGAGCGAGGAGGAGCGAGGAGGAGCGAGGAGGAGCAGGGAGGAGTGAAGAGGAGCGAAGAGGAGCGAGGAGGAGCGAGGAGGAGCAGGAGACAGAACGATGAGGAGCAAAACTCTGCGAGGTGGAGAGCGAGATGGGCGAGGAGGAGGAGGAGGAGGAGGAGGAGGAGCTCCGTCTCGCGATGGAGCGAGGAGGAGCACGAGACGGAGTGGCGGAATAATCCAGGCGCGGAGATAAAGACGGTAAATATAGCATAACTGCGCCCGGGGGCTGGGGGGGCGGCGGCGGCGGCGGCGGCGGCTAGTCATTAAGCAGAGCTAATGTGCCGCCTCCAGCGCCGGTTCTCCGCTCGGGCCCGCGAGGCGAGGTGGAGATATGTCGGCTGAATATTGTGTTTGCTTTGGCAGGAGCGGGGGGGGGGAGAGGGGGGGTTCTCTCTCTCCGATTTCCAATATGGGAGACATGAGAGGCTTCCACCAAGGCCCGGGCACATCACGGGGGGAGTGTAAACACGGGCCGTAATGGGGAACATGTGTGGCGGAGATGAAACGGGATGAAGTATAGGCCCCCGCGTCCCGCCGCGCTCCAATCACCGCTGCAGGAACTTAGCATGGAGAGGAAACAGGGGGACCCCCCCCCCACCACTACACACCCTACCCCCCCCTCGTCCCCCCCAACCCTGCCACCCCCTCCCCGACAGGCTCCATCTTTCACACACACAGACAGACAGACACACAGACAACACACACACACACCACACACACACACAGACACACACACGTTGACAATATGGTCGTTCTGGAGCAAATCTGCCCCCCGATGTGAAGGGGCAGACTCTGACAGTGACATCTCCATTCAAACTGGAATTCTCTTTTCTCTTCCCAGTGTGTGCAAACCCACATACACACACACACACACACACACACACACACACACACACACACACACACACACACACACACACACACACACACACACACACACACACACACACACACACACACACACACACTGCCAGAGGCCATGGGGGGATGAAGGGGAGGGGGAGGAGCCAAAGCAGGCTAAAGCCCTTTTCTCGCTGCCGTTGGAATCTCGGTGGGGCTTTAGTGTGGCATTATGGGAAGATTAGAACTTTGAATGCCGGGCTATGTGATGTCATTGTTAGTTTTGTTGCGTGGTCCGGATGGCTTGTGAGAGTCCATGTGACCCAGACACTGGACATATCCCTGGCCTGGACAAAATGCTCCGCTTAGGGCAGGGGATGTGATTGATTGCAGCCGGCCTTTGTATCTGTCTGGTATGGATGTATTGGAAGAGGAATTAGTCAAACCAAAAAAAGAAAACGCAGGGGGAAAGGGCTTTGCATCTGACTCCATCAATCAAGTCGGCAATCAAAATAATTCAATTAAGAGACTTTAAATCCTGCTGGCTTACGATTCCTCGATCCAATTGCCTGGAGACAAACTCAATTTACTGACAGGCCATACATGATAGCATTAACTCTGCTTAAAAAGGGGCTCAGATGTTTTTTTTTATATTTCCATTACTTATATTTTCAGAATATCAGGGGGGAAAAATGCACAATGACGTTCAACTTTAATACAACAGTTTGAGGGATAGTTTGTTTAGGGTTGTTCTTTGGTTTTTGCCGTTTTTGTTTGTGTATTTGGAGCAGACATTCTCGGAAAAAGAAATAGAACAAAAAAAAACAGCACGACTTTAAAGCCCATTACCAAGGGACTCTCAAGAGCTACAAAACTAATTTGTTTAGTAAAGGCAGTTGGACGTGTTTGCGAAAGCTGTGAAACTTTCCCAAATCCTTTACAGATCCGGGGTAAATGGGCTATACATTGGCTCTCGGGGGGGACGGCGAGATAGCTGAAGGACAGGCAGATTGCTGAATATGTGTGTAATTGTCTCCTCCTTCACCCACCGCCACCCGTTTCCGAGGTGTGAAAGGGAATGCCGGCTTGCGGTGGGACGTCCCAGGGTGAGGCGATTGAAGCGTCACTCACAGCTGCCTCGCAGGGTCTCGGCGAGCCCAGGGCGGCCCAGAGGAGGGCGGGGGGGACCTGGGACCGGGCTGTGAGCCGCAGGGGGGCCCCCCACCCATGAGCCCCCAGGGCCCCTATTCTCTCCGCTCCTCCGTCCAGGGCGAGTGAGACTGGCCCATGCTGGGAGTTTGCTTAGAAAAGCCTGAGCCAAGAAACTGGCCAGAATGGGTTAAATGGGGCAGGCTGTCGCATATAGAACCACATATATATACACACACACACCGCCGTGAACACAAAGACTTACACACACTCATACAATCCGTATGGTGGGAATAAAAGATGAACAAAAAATTGGAGGGATAAATCAAACATTCAAATCGTAAAGATTTGACACAGATACGCACACAGATGCTGTCATAGACACTCACCCACATGCACACACACACACACACACACACACACACACACACCCAGCCACACACAAGAACCGAAACCCTTTAGAGGGTTAGAGTCGGAAGAAATGGGTGCCTTTGCGCTACTATTGGAGCGTAAACCGCGAGTGGAGCGGAAAGTCTCCGGGATTAAACCCAGCAACCCTGTTCCGTCACTCATCTCCGGGCCTCTCTCTAGTCTGTGACCGTTGGTTTATAATAAAGCTTTATTAATAATATAAAGAGGACGAGGAGGAGATGGAGGCTTGGCGGTGAGTGGGTGGAAGGGGGGGGGGGGGGGGGGGATCCAGCCAGCTCCATCTGCCACACTGACACACTTACAAGAGATGCGTCCGCTGGGTTGGTGTGTCTCTGCCTGTGCGTGGGGGGGGGTGGGTTGGGGCAGGCGGGGGGGGGGGATGGCGAGTGCCTCTGCCATTACTTTACTGTTCTATCATTCTATTATCCTGCCACTCCATTCAATTACAACCACCCTCCATTAACGGTGCTCGTATATCAATAGACGGCGAGCTCCGCGATGAACATTAATGATACATTCGGAGACACCGGAGAGTACGACTGCGTCCGCCCTTCTCCCACTCGCTCCCCTGCTCTATTCAAGTCTTTATCCCAGACAGATGGATTAGTTGATTAATAAATAATTGCTTGATTGGAGCCGGGAGATTCCTGACGGTGTCGTTTTCAGATGGTTGCAAAACGGAGAAACGTTTAGGATGAAACGGAATGAAACGGATGGCTTTTAAACTTTAATATCCAAACTTTATGTTTGAAGGGAATATTTAACTTTAATAAGTGATATTTTATATAAAGTGATAACACACTCACTTTGTCACACACTCAAAACCAGGGACAGACCGACTCAAGAAGAGCTAAAATAACCCAGCCTGTCTGGGACAAACAGTTACAACTTCGGACCACTGCACAGTTGATTGCATGCATTCCTGAATGCATTGCTTGCACTAAGGACCACTGCAGTGCAATCTACATCTTAGCGAATGTGCAATATCCAGAAGTGCAACATCTCGTCTGCTATCGATGTGTTCCATCTTATCAGAATCAGAATTCAGAATTCATGTGTACATACACAAGGTAGGTGACTTGGTGAAGAAATCCTATTCAACACATGTTTCCTTCCTTTCCTAACCCACTCACAACCAGTCATGATGACAACCTGTGTGGAGTAGTGTACTGCATAAAATGAGTGGAGGCGTAACAGAGTGCGCCAAAGTACCAAAGAAAGCTCATACCACTTTAGATATTTGGAAATGGTTCGGCCACCTAAACTCTGACCGAGCACAGAATAGTAGTAGCCAACAGCCCAGCCCTACTGCTAGTCAAGCTTCTGTAGTTTGACAACCAACAATGGGTCTATTTTTAACAGCCGAAAATATACGAAAATAAGTCAAAGCGATACGAAGTGATAACCAGCACAGTTAGGCACTGTATCGCTAAAGATATGATGCCCATAAGCATGATTGAAAAACAGGGGAGCTAATGAGTGATGGATGCCAAGTAAATACTGCCTGGCCGAAAGATTTTTTTCCCAAAACATCACTCCCCCAGCTCTTGTCTCTGAGACAGTATTTTACATATTGATTAATTTATTTAATCAGTGTTTACTATTCTACCTCTAATATGTTTGAGAGAGGTTATTAAACAAGTTATTCGATGTATTGGGACTCACAGCATTTGTTTAAAATATTATCTTATTATATCTATTTAGTGTTTAATGCAAAGCCATGTTGGTTCTGTTGAATGTTTGTCAACTATTTGTTCTGATAATAAATATTTGTATATTAAAAACCATTATTAACCATCAGGTTTCTTTAGGGTTCTGTATCAAGGAGAATACTCATAAAACTGTATATTTAACATTATTATTAAATATATAACACAATCAATATAAATGTGTATGTGATATCATGTTTGGCCATATCGCAAAGACATATTATGTGTGTATGTATATATATACCAACACCTTAACTAGTGTAGTTTTAACTTTGTGTTCCATTTGTGTGAATGCTCCAATAGGACTGCCAATCTATTTCGCACTACTCTGTACAATGACAATAAAATACCTATTTTCTACTCAATCTTTTATTTGAAAAAGCTTTAAAACAGTTATTTATAATTCTCCTTTTACCAAAATGACTCGATCACTCTCCAACCTGAACCGTGCAAAACCACAAACACTTAATAAAATGAGTCACACGCTCCAAACTCCATCCGCCCCCCTGCCCTATTAAATAATAGTAATTCTGATGCGACGCCGTTGCTTGGAGTCTTTTAAATGTCACACTAAACTCGTGACCGAGAGCCCCCCCCCCCCTGTGCTTTAACCATTTAGTTTGGGGGGGGGGGGGGGGGGTGGCGTCCCATGCTGGGTTAATATCTGAGGGGCTAATGACGTCTTTGAGGCTACCCTGCTGCTCCCGCCAGGGCTGCATGCTGGAGCCCGACGCCGCGACACAAGGAGCTGGAGGAGGAGGAGGAGGAGGAGGAGGAGGAGGAGGAGGAGGTGGAGGAGGAGGTGCAGGAGGAGGAGGAGGAGGAGGAGGTGGAGGAGGAGGAGGTGGTGGAGGTGCAGGAGGAGGAGGAGGAGGTGGTGGAGGTGCAGGAGGTGCAGGAGGAGGAGGAGGAGGTGGAGGAGGAGGTGGTGGATGACGACGGGGGGGGGGGGGGAGGCGGGCGGAAGGGGGTGGTGTAGTTCCGTGAGAAACAGTTAAAGTGTGCGATGAGGTCAGCCCCTGGGAGGAAGGCTGGCCCCGCTGCTCCACGCGGCCCATGGAGGGGTAATGGTTTTAGAGATGGCTGTCACACTGATCCGTTCCACTGTCCCACACCCGCGCTGATCTCCACCCCGGTCCCGGGGTCCCGCTTGGCTTTTCCCCGGCGCCCGGCGACTCCTCTCGCTTCCTCACGCACTGCCCTTCTCTCCGATGTACCCCCTTTCTTCTCTCCTCTCTCTCTCTGTCTTCGTCCCCCCCCCCCCGTCGAACTGACACATGGAAGTAATCTGGGGAGCTCAGCGCTGGACTGAAAGGATGTGCGGTTGAGCCCAGGGCTGGGTTTCAACCGTCTCCACTGGCTTCCTCTCCTCCCCTCTTTAATCCCCTCATTTTCATCTGCTCTTATGTAAAAAAGAAACGACGACAGTAAACAACAGGCAGACTTTAGCCATTCAACTTCTTTAGCCAACCCCCCCCCCCCTCGTCCCACCCAACCCCCTCCCAAACTCCCCACAGTGACTTCCTTTACCTCGGCATTCCTACATTACCCCCCTAGCCCCCCCCCCCCCCCCCACCGTGCCCGATTCACTTTAAAGCAGCCACAACAACAACAACAACAACACAAACCGCCACGACAAAGGAACAAACAAAATAAACTCTTTAAAGACGACGGTTCGCCAAACGCCTAGCCACAGCTCCCACGTCGGCCCTGGGTCCGACGCCAAGGCCGATGGCGTTGGCAGTGAGAGGGGGGGGGGGGCAGCTGACTGCTACTTCCTGGTCGCTGGCAGGCCGGGCCCTGGCGTCCCGAGAAGCAGTGCCCTGCGCGGGGCTAGAGAGAGAGCGAGAGAGGCCTGCGAGGCAGCCTCCGCTCCGGGCCCCGCCGCCACCACCCGCTCAGTGCCTCCGGGCCGTCCCACAGCAACAGGGGCCCCCTCAACACTATTGCTTATAAGGCACGCTGCCACACTCAGCGCGTTTCCTTAATGCTCCTCTGTGAGCGCACAAAGAACAATGGTGCGCATGCAGCCACACACACACACAATCACACACACAAGTTTATGCCGGAGCGTTTGTTTTAACCCCGGGTGTTCTCAGAGGGGTGGTTGCGCCATAACTTAAAGGGTTATGGGAGAAATGACTGAACTTGTGGCTGTAAGATGCATGCTTTGTTTTCCTTGGTAGGTATAGTGGTGCTCGGGTTAGGTTGTAGCTACGTGTGGGATGCCGGCCACAAAGGAAATGCAGAAGAGTATTCCATGAGATATTTGACAAAAGCCAACTGAATAAGGCCTGTGTTATCTTACACAAAGCTGCCACTCATTTCAGAAACCGAGCTGTTGTCCCGTGTTAGCCGTGAATGCTATACATTTGGGAATGGAAATAATAATAAATCTGATGCAAATCTATTCAATATAAGGATTCTTACAGACCACATGCCACTACAGGCACCAAAGAAGATCAAGGAGGATTTTTTTTCGTGGTTTGGAAGGCTAAACTACCAGGCCATAAACTAAGTCCATCTGGAACCGAACCATAAATAACTACATGTATGAAAGAACAATTCCCAAAAGAGCTGGTCAGTACTTCAACCACAGAGTCCAGGTACTTCATATACTATTGACCACATAAGGAACCTGTCCTCACACACACATACACCACTGAAACACACACACACACACACCGCTGAAACAACGCACATACACACACACACACACACACACACACACACATACACATTACACACAAGACATACACCGCTGAAACAACGCACACACACATACACACACACAAAACACACAGAAAAGCAATTGCAGCTGTCCTTGTCGCAGCACACAGGCTGCCTTCACTGCACCAGGGGCCAGTTGCTCTCCAGAAGTGACTCTTATTGGTCGGGGGCCCCTCTCTGCCTCTCGGCCTCCGCACCGTGCCTCTTCCTCTATGGCTCTCTGAGCAGGACTGAGGCTCTAAGTCCCTTCTATGTGTAATGAGATCTCTATCAGTGGGAAACATGATCAGAGCCTAAAGAGAGGTGGTGGTGGAGGAGTAGGAAGAGGTGGAAGGGAGTGGGGGAGAAGGGGTGATGCAGAGAGAGAGAGAGAGAGCGAGCGAGCGAGCGAGCGAGAGAGAGAGAGAGGGGGAGTTTGAGGGGGGGACTGTGCACTGCAGCCTGGAACAAATACCTCCCCACCCCCCCTGAACCCCCTAGCAGTGGCCCGCTCCGGAGCAGTGACCACGCGGGCTCGTTATGCTCGGAACCAGAAGGGTTTCCAGCCTGGTTCTCTGGCCGGTCTTACTTGGCTCAGGTCTAACAGGTTGTGGCAGTTTCAGTTTGTTTAGTACGGCACTCGCAGCCTGCGAGTGAAATGACTGCAATATTTACATGTCACCGTAGCGTAGCTAGCTAGCCTGTGTGTCACTTTTCAGACTGTCAGAGGATCTTTATTGTTAAACAAACGTGTTATCTTGCCCTTTTACAACACCCTGAGGGAGACGGGAACTGACAAAAAGACAGGAGTGTTATTATTTTCCGGGGGATGAAACAAGATGGCAGAACATAACTTGAACTTTAATTAGACCATTCTGTGTACTACAAGCTGTGCCAAGAGCAGCCAACTAAAATTAAAAAACTCAAATAAAACTAAAAGAACTTCAGGGGATCAGTGAAGTAATTACCACACTTTCAGAAATAAAATACAATGTTCACGCACAAACAGGAGTGAAGTTACAGCATGTGTATGTTATCCTGGTGTGTATAGGTATATAAACATACGTACAAGTGTGTGAGTATATTTAGATATTTACTTATAATACATTTCTATGCATTTATATTGCATAGATGTATTATTATTTATAATACTTATATAAATCTATATATACATATAAATATAAATCAAATTTATTATAATAACAATATTTTATCGTAGATCTATTGAAATGTAGCCTATGTATTTATAATATTTTTTTATATATTTTTATTCCTGGTTTATAGCAAGGAAATATATTCTAAATATATTTACCATCAACAATCCTAACAGCAAAAATAAAAATAATGGTACTACTGAATTATTAATCAGAAAAAATATTATGAATGAAACAGCAGCAAACACACACAACACAAACACAGAGCTGCTAGGAACCATGTCATTCCATCCAGGCTGTCGTCTCGGTGAGGCGGCTGCATGTACCCTGCTGAACGCTGCCCCGTTCAGGGTGGGGGCATCGCTGAGGTGGGTGGAGGGGGAAATCAGAGGGAGCTGCTGCCTCCACCGTGCGCCCTCAGCAGGTTCCTCCACTCACTGAGGTGGAGAGGGGTGGTGGCGTGGTTTTTTTGTTTTTTCTACCCCTGCACCGGTGTGTTTTCTGTCTCTTCCCCCCCCCCACCCCCATCTTGAGGTTTTTCCTCTCCCCTGGGCTGCCGCAAACAGAGCGTGTTCGCTACAGGTCATGAGGTAAATATTAGCCGAGCCAGGGTGGAGGACGCAGCCCAAACAGCTCTGAGCTCGCCTGTCGGATTATCATGAAAGTGGCATCACCGCCGCAGCATTCCTCCACACAGAGAGCCGCCGCGTGTGTTTCCATATGCATGCTGTAAACCAGGGTTATGCGAGTGTATAAATATATATACACCCAGATATGTCTTTTGAGGGCTGTGAGTGAGTCTGAATTGAATATACGCGTGTGCGTGTGTTCCCATATTTATGTCGTAAGCAAGCGTTGTGTGTGTAAATATACATAGAAGTATAAGTGTATGTAATCGAAGTGTGTGTCCATATGTATGTCATAAGCGAGCGTTGTGTGTGTGTATACACTGTATATGTCGAGAAATATACAAGTATGAATCTAAGTGTGTGCCCGCGTGCCTGTGTGTGCGTGTGTGTGTCTGTGTGTGTGCGTGTGCCTGCGCGTGCACATCATTGTATCGAGTAACTACAGCCAAACCGAAGGGGACGTGATCAGTCATAACAAAATGACATTTCGTAGCGTAATCCCACTCAGCCAAATGAGCGCTAATCCGATTTGTCGTGATGTGTGGCGCTCCGTAAAAAGGGGACTCTGGGCCGGCGGAGGACATGGGCATGTCCAGCCCTCTCTCTGCGTGTCATTCCCTCCCCACTTCCCTTCCAGGTTCAAATTAAATACAGCCGGGGCTTTAAATAGGCCCGGTGCTGCCGCTCTACGGTGCCATACTTACCCCTGCTGAACTCAACTTAAAACACACGTTCGCACACAGTCGAATTCTCCGACACACAACCCACACACACACACAGACAATGACAATCCCAATTCTGTATCTCCAGACTTGGTGAGGGAGGAAGGGGACTTGGGGAGGGAGGGTGGGGGGGGGGGGGGGGGGGGGGGGGTGCAGGGAGATGAATTATGTGGTCTCTTCCGGAATGCAGGGAAGGAAATCAATTAAGCAAGCTCCAGTTATTGGTAACGCGGGAGCGGGTCTGCTAGCACGCCCGCTCGCATGGAAATCCATACTGCAGGGAATGCTCAGCCGATGCGCGCACACACACACACACACACACACACACACACACACACACACACACACACACACACACACACACACACACACACACACACACACACACACACACACACACACACACACACACACACACAGAAACAAACATACACACACGCACGCACACACACACACACAACAAGCCCTTCGCCACACAATGGAAAACCACACGGCACAGTTGTCTTTACCTGCTGGTTGTGTTTACTTTGGCTCATAACTCATGGTGTGCGTGTGCGTGTGCGTGTGCATGTGTGTAGGCAGGCGAGGATGAATTTATTAGCAGAGGCAGCAGTGGTCCCCAAAGTGGAAGAGGAACTACGACATCGTAAATCTAGATAAGTCACGAGATACTATACTGTACAACTCACCCTCTCTCTGTGACTCTCTCCCTCTCTGTGTCTCTCTCCCTGCCTCTATCTCTCTCTACTTGCCTCTCTCTCCCCCTTTATATTCTCACCTACCTTTCAGGGAATCTAACCCAGGTGAATAAAAGGCCAGGTAGAGGGAGGGAACTGGGGAGGAGATGGCTCGTAGCCGTGGACTATTTGGTTCTTTATTGCACCCGTTGCACACGGCTGCTGACTGATACATTTCGGAGGAAAAACAGGTTTGTCTTTGTTTTCGAGAGGCCTCCAACTTGGGCAGGATAATTGTCCTTTGTTTCTCTAAAAGCACAGAGCGCTAGGATAATTGGGTTATGAGAACACGCTGCAGAATGCGTTATTGTTCTATTGTGAGCTTTATGACATTTCTTCTGCTGGGGTGCCTTTCGTTTTTCCCTACTTTATCTGAACCTTAACGTTTCTTGTTTTGGTTGATTGATACGAAAGGGTAACGCAGACTTAAAATTGAGAAGTAGAAGCCGGAGTTCCTTCCTGGCGCAACCTCATCCTGTGATTTACGGTCTCAATGATCATCAATCAATAAAGGTCTCCAATGCCATCTCCTTTAACTTTTCCTGCCTCTCTCTCTCTCTCTCGGTGTGTGTGTGTGTGTGTGTGTGTGTGTGTGTGTGTGTGTGTGTGTGTGTGTGTGTGTGTGTGTGTGTGTGTGTGTGTGTGTGTGTGTGTGTGTGTGTGTGAGAGAGAAAGTGATCAGGGAGTGGCATTCATAAGGATATAAATATGCTTAATCAGCTTTAACGTGACCATGGATGACTAATAGAACAAAGTGTCACAGAGGTAGATCTTGGCCCACTCACACACACACACCTTAAAAATCGTCCTTTTAACAAGCTCCCTTTGACTATTCCAAGGTATGCTACCATCAGCGGATAAGCTATACCCCATAAAGAGTCCCCCTTTATCCCTTTCTATACCTTCAGCTTGAATACCATTCAGCCTCGGTCTGGCTATGGCTTCCAGCTCTCCATTCTTCTCCCATGCTTCTTAACATCTGAGAAGCAGAGCTTGAGTGGGTGATAATTGCAACCAGAACTGGATTTTATGATCAGTAGCTCGGGTTCTGTAAACTATATGCTGGATATTTGTCTTGCTTCACCTTCATGTTTTAATAATGGGGTAAAAAAAAAACACAAACTGGGCTTATGCCAAATACAATTAACTGAAATGTGATTAATTTCTTCCCATTATCCGTGGGTATCTGAAGAGAAATTGTTTGTCTCGTGTTGAATTAAATGAAGCCGTAAATGAGGAAATTGCTTCCCAAGACGAGCGTCTGGGCCCTCCGTGTTTAGAGCACAAGAAAACAGCCAACTGGGGGAATATTTTTTTCTCAATACATTAAACTAGGTTACACGTTGACACAGTTGGCAAGCCTCACCTGCATTTTTATGTGTCTGCTGTGTTGCATTTTTCTGTGTGAGTACGTTTTATATAGGCCTAGGGTTCCCGTTTATTTCCGAGAAGTGGAGCCAACTAGGAGATGGTCAACTTATAAAATAGCACTTTTCCACTCAAGCAAAATTATAAAAACAATACAATAGCCCACGACTCTCTAATGGGGAAACATTGACACTTTGTTTCAAATAAGCGTTGGGTTTTATGATTATTAGAATGTTTTTGTCTGCCTAAATGTCTACCGTGAAGATGTTCACATAGGCCCAACCATCAAATAAAAGCCCTACTTTGCATTTAATCATTGGAATACTAATATATACACACACGTACAAAATATACCACGTTAGTAAGTTAAAAAATATATATCGATTTGAATGTTTTCAACCATGTTCCTGCCACAATAAATAATTCCCCCACCTTACATCGCAACTTTTTCAGCCCAGCTTTCCCCACACACACACCGACACACTCGCACACTCTCAGGAGCTCGTCGTTGTTTTGCACAGCACAAACGAAATGTGTCACCTACTTGGGGTTCTGTGAGCTCCATATAATAGTCTCCAGGGACTTGGCCAGAGGTGTCGCCGTCCGGCCCATGACGATAGCGATCCAAAGGTAATACTTCCAGCACGCCAGCCCCGCCATTCTCTTCGCGGAGTGGGGCAGTAACTCACGGGCGTGGGACGGTGCGCGTGGCAGCCTTTATCAATGGTACGGGCCCGGTGGAATGTAAGCGTTGATTAGTCGGGGGCATGTGAGGTCGATATCAGATACATGTCCTTCTGTCCAACTTCTTCAAATCAGGCTCGAGGACCTCCCCTACTCCAGCCGCGTCCTTGACTGAACTGTCCGCAGAAGAAACGAGCGAACCTCGACCCGACCGATTCGATCCGATCTGGGCCAAGGAAAGCCCCCTGCTTGTGTGTGTCCTGGTTGACCTGTGGCTTGCTTTACTTAAAACTGTTCGAAGGCAAATAGATGACGTTAAAACGAGTCGCGTACGGATCGCGTCTGATCCCAGGTGCTGGGATGAAGCGCGACGTTTGACAGCGCGGTGGAGGCGCGAGAGCTATCCCCCGTGCCTTTGTCGAGTCTCCCCCGGAGCCTCTACCTGTCGCAGCCCACCGCCTACCGATGACAACAGCCTTCCATCAGTCACAACTCCACGGCGCGCTGGCAAATTCTGCACCGACTACCTCATTCCAATCGCATCGTTGGAGTTTCCCGTGTTCCTCTCCTTGAATCTCTCCTTTTCTGTCTCTCTCTATCTGTGGTGAATATTCCTCTCCGGGTCCCTTCGTACGACAGCGTGCGAGTGCTTTTTCCAAACGGCTCTCTCTCGTGAAGAGTGGCTGATTATTCCAAGTCGTGCACACTGTGTCTGTGTGGTCTTTGGGTAGACCAGGCTATGGCTTTTTTCAAGACATTCGGCGCAAAAAAAAGAAATGTCGCGGGGTTTAAGTCCAGTTAGTTCGCCTCCACGGACGCTTTAAACGCAGTCCTCGCTCGCCGGCCAGCTAATAGTTCCAACCGGTGTTTCACCGTATCCACTCAGCGTCCTCCGCTCTGCGCCTCAGCTCGAGCTAAACTGCTACTGTAACACGATGCCAGTGGAGGCGCATAGGGGGACGGCCCACCGCATCAGTGGCAGCCAATCAGAGCTCGCTGTCCGAACTTGGAAGCGAGGGCATGTATGGGGTCCGTTATTTGGTTGACCCCCCCCCCCCCCCCCCCCCCCCTCTCTCTCCCTCTTTCTCTCTCTCTCCCTCTCTCTCTTTCTCTCTCTCTCTCTCTCTCTTTCTCTCTCTCGCCACATCATGACCCAAATTAAAATGGACTTTGGTCTTCACGCGTCATGCCTGGTTTAGAAAGCAGCAGTGATAATGATGCATGTGTAAAAATGCTTAAAGAGGAAAACTTTGAACCGGTGTTTATGAGGAGGGTTGCGGGCTAGCTTGGCGGAAGTAATCGCGCTTCTTTAGCGTTGGAAATAAATGATGATTAATTTTCTCTTTGGGTTCTTTTCTCGTTGTCTCCACGTGGGATAATGGACTGCATGAGAACTTCGTCTCTCCAGTGTCAATAGACAATGGACGGTCGGCAGCCTATAGTCATTGGCCCATTCATTCAGTGAGGAGAAAATGCTTGACACATAATTGATCATGTCCATGTCTGTGCCCCCTTTGTGTGTGTGTGTGTGTGTGTGTGTGTGTGTGTGTGTGTGTGTGTGTGTGTGTGTGTGTGTGTGTGTGTGTGTGTGTGTGTGTGTGTGTGTGTGTGTGTGTGTGTGTGTGTGTGTGTGTGTGTGTGTTTGCGCATATGTGGATACGTGGTGCGTGAGTGCTCGTGCCTGTTTGCGCGCCTGTATGTGCCATGGAGTTCTCTTCAGCTAGGCTATATTTATATAATCAATCAATGCCGCCCCCTAACGGCTGTAAATAAATCGATTCACACGCAAGTTGGAAGAAATCAAAATCCTCATTTGAAAAGACAAGAGCCTATAAGAGACCTTCTTCTTTGCGCACTGGCTGTCCGGGCCTATCTTAAAGCCTATAAATGTTATTTGGACTTCCTTATTGGGCTGTCCCAATAAGGAAGTAGCTCAACAATGTTTGGTCAAAGGAAGGACCGACTTTGCACTATAATTATAAACCTTTCTCTCTCTTCAGGCTACAGTCCACTTGCTCTTCGCAGGCCTGCACACATGTTTAGTGTAGTTGCGTTTGTGCGTGTGATATCATGGACCACGGAGAATTTTGGCTGCCAAGACGCTCCTTGACACGAGAGTGACTGCAGAGAGTAAGCGTAGTCATAGCAACCTCAAATACGTCCCTGTTGCCGGAGAGATGGCCCGTCCATCTCTAATGGCTGGCCCGGGATACCTGACTCCCAAACCGCCAATCAGATGGCCAAGTGAAGATACCTGATCTGTCTTGAGCCAATGAGACTCTGCGGAGCACAGCACTGATGACTGCCACAGCTGTTGACAAATGGAGCGGACCAATAGGATAAAGGCTGTATTATAGGTGACATCGAACATGCAGTAGCAGCATAGCACACTTTTAAGTTGTAAGGCTGTTTCTTATTGGTACCTGGGATCACTTGCTTCGAAAATTAGCATAAACGTCATAAACCACCAATATAATAGAGGAATATTGAAACCTGACCTTTATTGCAACAGGAAAAAAGTGTGATACATTTTGCCACATGAATATAAAGACTGTCATAGTGTGAAGGTTAAATATACCACCCACTCAAAGAGCACCATAAAATACATAATATATCACAGCATGCAGCATTTTAGGCTTACGGGATGAATGTATTGAAATGGTAATCTACAAAAATATGGAAATATGAAAATGTTATGCCATTTTTATGTTTCTTGGGTATTATGCTGTTGAGCTTTTTCCAAGGGTTTGTTTTGGTGTATGCGACCCGACGTGTTAATGTGAATAGATACTGGTGCTTCTATAAATAGCCTGAATGTAGTCTGATACCAGGGTTGGACAGAACTACCGGTCTTGTGACTTCTTCTGCCACACTCTCACAGGTTTCACTATTATTAGTAGGCCTATTAGTCATAGCATTAGTGTATTTGTATTGTTTGGTTATAATTGAACCGGTTTTGGTATTGAACTTCTTTGTGCTAACATGAATATTTTTATCCTATTTGTTCTTTTTACTTATATGCGTTATCATTAAATGTCTTAATTCTGTGTTCAATCTATTCAGCGACTTAGTATTTCGAAAAATTCTTTATAAGCTGAATCTATAATTATTATTTGTTTGTGTATTAAGCAATAGCATTAAGATATTGGCCTGGTATTCATGTAAGTATTAGTATACTGTTCTCTATCTATGGCTACTACTATTACTAGTGCCGATGGTAATACTAATTGGATAACACTTTTCAATAAGGGTATATTAATTAAACTATTAATACACCCTTTAACAAACAACATTGGTTAATGCAGTAAATAGCTTTAACCAATTACTTTATAGTTAACTAATGTTTACATGAAATTATTTACTAATAGTATTGTTTACTAATGGTGTTCATGTTAACTAAGATATTAATTTATAAATTGACCCCCACCATTACCATTATCCAAGCTCTAAAACCAAAGACCTAATTTCAAAACCAAACCAATGTGAAACTCTAATCCTCAAACCCAAACCTCAAACCCTACCGAAAATAACCCTTAACCCGAACCTTTGAATCGAAAACCAAACCCTAAAACAAAGCCAATTACAACCCCCTTACCCTAAAGGCAACCATAGAACTGGAAACAAAACCCTGAAATGCAGCCCATAGGAACCCTTTAGCCCTAGCTCTAGAACCTAAAATCAAACCCTCAAACCCAACCAATAGGATCCATGAACCCTAAATGCAAAGTGTAGAACCTAAAATCAAACCCTCAAACCCAACCAATAGGATCCATGAACCCTAAATTCAAAGTGTAGAACCTAAAATCAAACCCTCAAACCCAACCAATACCTACCCCTAACCCAAACTCTACAACACAACCCAAACACTTAAAAGCCCAACTATAAGAACCCAAACGCCCTCGACGTAGTGCTCCAAACGATTGTGCATCATTATTAGAACAACAAAGAGCCTGGTGTTTTGTAGCTGTGGCAGGTCGCTCGTGGGACTGCCACAGCACAACTCTCGCACGGGGTCCATGCGCCAAGGCCCAGCGCCTCCTTCTTACACTCGGCAAACACTGAAACACCGAACACATGACGTCGTCGTTCCCAGGCTGACCCCAATCCAGAAAGCTCACAGGGAAAACAAATCTCTTTGGTTGCCTGCATGCCTGGCATTGATTTGAATCTACCCTTAATGAACTCTTGGAAGGGTGACGCCTCCCCCAAACCCCGCCATCACCCCTCACCCCTCACCCCTCAACCCGCAACCCCTTCTCCCCTTCTCCCCCTTGACATGGCCCGGTGCCACTGCCTCAATCCCACCACAGGACCCTGAAACTGAAGAGCCGGGAGACCCTGTAGCTCTTCAGAATCCATCCACCCCCGGGAACCACGGAGAGGTGCTGGGGATTGGGGGGGGGGGGGCATCCAGCAGGTACGAACCAGAGCCCATCAGCTGTGTCCCAAGGAGGGTCAAGTGGTTAAACGGGCGTTATCTGGAAGAGATCAAGCAACATGTGACTTTGTGACTCACACATTCCAGCTGCAATCAATACCGCGCACCCATTAACCGTCAAGAAAATGCTCTTACTCTCTCTCTCTCTTGCTCTGTCTCACACATACTGGTATAGTGGTATATACACACACGTTTTACCACACAGGTCTAACGTACACACAGTCGGCATAGCGCACCGGTGTGTGTCTTCAGCGGGAGGATCCACTTCCATTACACTCAGGGAGTCACGAGAGCATGATTGCAAACAACATAGACACATTCCAAACACTGGGGCCATTTAACCAGTGGGAAAACATGGATAATGTAAACAGACTCTATTTTCAGAGGCTTTCAGACACTTGAACAGCGGCTGGACGAGAGCTTGGGCTATGCTTTGATTAAACTGTAGCAGCGGCGGGGCCAAACACAACAGCTGCGGTGTCCTGCGAAAACTACATTTCCTGTTTGTGATGCCGCTTGATTAGTGTCCAGACGCTTTCCATTTACTGTCTTTTTTCTTTTTTTCTCTCCGGTTGGTTGACCCCCTTAGCTCCTATTCTTCATCTCGCTCATGACTAACAGGAAATCGCTGATTACAGACCTATCCCCAATCCGAAATAAACATCAGTTCTTTTTTTATTTCACGTCCCCAGCAGAGTGAATGCAAATTCTCTTCTCCCTTTCTTTCTCTTTTCTTTTCTTCTCCTCTCTTCTCTTCCCTCCCCATCTCCTCTCTAATTCTCTCCTTCTCTCTCTCAACACCCCCTCCCCACCCCCTTCTCCACCCTCTCCCCAGCTCTTTCCTCAAGCCATATCAATAATTAAAGCCGTCAAAGTGCCCGTTTCAAAGCGATCCTCCACAATAGATGTTTACGACGGCACGGTCCGTGTCTATCCGTAAACAGCGGTGCTCTTGATGACAGTGTTCGTCTGTTGCCGGGTGTGATCCGTATATCTATGCTCGCCGTAATGTCCTGTCATTTCCTTTTTCGTTTAGCTATCAGATATAATTACAATAAAGAGGAGGAAAAGACACACGGAGGCAACGAGGGGTATTTTCACAAAAAAAAAAAAAAAAAAAAGACATGGGGGAGCGTGTTTGGAACACAAACACGCACACAAACACACAGGCTGCATTATTAACTCCAACGGATTATTTGGTTACCATGGACTGCATTGTGCAAGTCGTGCCCCACAAGGGCTGGAGAAGAGCTGGAGTGATGGGGAGGGAATATGGCAGATTGTGACTTGCCGGGGGGGCGGTAGGGAGGCAGCTTCTTGTCTAATCTAATAGAATTGCAAGCCACTGATAGATGAGTCTTTGCTCCCAGGCTACTTGTCTGTCAAACATTAGGTCACACTCTGTGTTCCAGACGCAGGGAGAAATAGGGGGAGAGGAGGGAGAGGAGGGAGAGGAGGGAGAGGAGGGCGGGGAAGAGGAGATGGTTGGGGGCTTGGGGGGGGGGGGGGGGGGGGGGGGGGGGAGAGAGAGAGAGAGAGGCATGTAGGCTTGTAGAAGAAAACGCGCCGGACAGAGAGGCTCCATCTCTGCCAAGAAAAGGAGGGCAAG
>NC_044057.1:21499163-21601374 GCF_902167405.1 Gadus morhua
GGTACGAGCACAAACATCTCCATATCAGCGGTGGTTGGTGAATGGAGTTCGTCGGGGAACAATCGGCCCCACAAAACCCTTGAGCTGAAGTTATGGGGGAGGCGTGGCGGACCACTGGCCACCGGTCTTACGCTGCTGAAACACTTCAGCCGGCCAGCGGGCAGAAGACGACTCCTCCAGGTCACGGGGATCTTGGATCCAGAGCAGGGTGGATCACACCTGGTCCGAGGCTGACGTCGGGCAGGGGGGGGTGGGGGGGGGGGGGGGGGGGGGAGGGGATGACAGATGATAGCGGCAGCAAACTATTCCTGGGGAGGATGTTTCGTTTCTTCACGGTCAGAATGAACCAACATCTCTCAAAGTGACCTCCTTATCACAGCTGTGACCTCCCTATACTCCTGTAAAACCCCCCCTGCAGCCCCCCCCCCCCCCCCCCCCCCCCCCCCCCCCCCCCCTGCCCCTCCCCCTCGACAGACCCCCCCCCCACACACACACACACAGTCACACACACTCCCTGCCTCACCCCCCTTATCGTCGCTGTTCTCCTCCTCCACCTTTGCAGCCTCTACCCATATCCTTCCTCCCCCCCTTCCCGTCTGAATTCGTCCACTCCCACCCATCGGCCAAAGTCAGCCCCATCCGCCCCCTCCAGATTCACCAAACATACTGCATGTTTACTCTTGTGTGTGTGCGTGCGTGTGTTCTGTGTGTTCTGTGTGTGTGGTGTGTGTGTGTGTGTGTGTGTGTGTGTGTGTGTGTGTGTGTGTGTGTGTGTGTGTGTGTGTGTGTGTGTGTGATGTTTGAGTTTATGTGGGAGAGTGAAAGAGAAAGAAAAGGGAGATAAAGAGGGAGCGGGTGACACACTCAAGGATAGTGCATGTGATCCAGGTTGTGATATGCGTTTGTTTATTGCCATCAGGCGCTATTTACTGGAGTGTGGTGTAATTTATGGCGTGACCTTATCCCAAGCCGCTCAGCTTGCTGGTGATGAATTAACCATGGAGATGAAATGTAACACACGATCATCGCTGCGAGGAAATACCTCAGCTCCAGGTGCCGTTGGTGGGTGGGTGGGGGGGGGGGGGGGGGGGGTTCAGGGGTGAAGGGTGAGGGGTCGCGCGGCAAGCCCTCAGGCCCCTCGAACCCTGACCCTGACGGGGCTGATGAATAGTGTGCTAACAAGGACCAGCGCTCACAGGCTGCGTCTGTACTCTCTCTCACTTTCTTCTTTGACGAGTACAAATCGTG
The DNA here is from genome assembly GCF_902167405.1 of Gadus morhua. NCBI lineage: Eukaryota > Metazoa > Chordata > Actinopteri > Gadiformes > Gadidae > Gadus > Gadus morhua. The sequence goes on from NC_044057.1 coordinate 21,500,412, forward strand.
CCTCCTCTCTCTTTCTCTCTCTGGCGCTGCTTTGCCCTATACCTCTCTCTGTTTCTTCTCCCCCCCCACCACCGCCCCCGCCCTCTCCATCTCTGTCGCTTTTGGAGGACAACAGGCTCAGGGCAAACTAGTTCCCCCGCTATCCTACTGAACCCTAAAAATACCTTGGCCTCCCTCTGGGTTTATAATCATCACCATACTACATTGTAACAAGGCGCTGTCACAGCCTTACATAACCTAGCTCATGCTTAACACCGCGGCTGCCACTTAAGAATAGATTGAATAAATTATTATTGGGTGAGCTTTAAAAATCTTGGCACACCGACGGAGGTGATTGTGTTTCCCTTAGTCCCTTGGGTGCGGACGGGATGTTTAAAAATAAAAAAAAAGTTAACAACCCACACCCAGTGATAAGGAGTATTAAAGAACATGCACGCGGACACACAATGAACACCCACACACATGTGCGCGCGCACACACAGTCACACACTCAGGGCTAACCGCACACGCCCACTTATAAGAAAGAAAAATCCCTCTCACACACACACACACATGTATATGAACACCCAGATACATGCGCGCGCACACACCCACTTATTACTAGTGAGTAAAAGCTCATAAAAACCCACATACATGCACACTCACACCTACTGACGCACCCTGACACACTAAACGAACAAACACACACCCAGGGCCACTGATACACATGCTAAGACACACACACACACACACACACACACACACACACACACACAGGAGCACGGATACACGTGCGGAGACACACAAACACACACACACACACACATGAGCACTGATACACATGCTGAGACACACACACAGACACACACTCATGAAAACACATACTAATGCTGACACAGAGACACATAAGAACACACAGACACATGAAATCCACACACACAGAGGGGCATTTGCGCACTCGGATTGTGGAGCCAATTAAAGAGATGAGTCTTATTAGCGGAGGTGGCCTGGCCCCCCGTTAATCTCCCGGGCTTCCTGGCACGGACGGGTGACACCAGCAACTTTCCCTCATCTTAATGGCCCCTGTCTCATCATCCCCTTATGAGACGCTCATCCAAACTCCAGCCAGACTCCCATGATTTAGCCGTAGCACCCGGCCCCCCAAATCCATCAGAGCATCCATGGGGCTGGGCCCGGGAGGAGTCACCTCTGAACGAGCCTAGGAGAATTGAAGGAGAGGAGGGGAGACCGGGTGCATTACGTGGTACAGCATTACCTCACTGACTCCCCTTTTCTCTCCCCCCCACCCCCCCACTCTCTCTCTGTCTCTCTCCCTTTCCCTCTCTCTCTCCGGCCCCTCTCCCCTTATTGGATGCCATTATAATTCTTCCGATTCCTGCTGACAAAACCATTACTGTGTTTCCCGGGCCACCCGGGAGGGCTCAGGGCCTGATCCTGTCCCAGGGCCGCCGTGCAAGGCAAGGACGAGGCGGGAAGGAGAGAAGAGAAGGCGTGGAGACCCTGATTGCCAATCCCATGGGTAGGAGTTATGCTGAAAAGCTTGTCTTGTCTTCTCCCTCACCCCCAGACCTCCCCCCCCCGCCCGCCCCCCATCAAGGTCAACTGCCCTCACTCGACCCCCCCCCCCACACACACACTCCCTCCCTCCCTCCCTCCCCCCTGGACCACCTGCAGTTCAGCCGACGACAGATTCCCTCTTCACCCCAAACCCCCCCCCCCCCCCCCCAACAACCTCCACCCCCTCCCCACCGAGGTGGAGATGACAGCCTAATCCTCCTGTTCCTCCTCTCCGCCAGCGGCAGCAACAACAGGCCCCGTCACTCGCTCTCTTGTTCCGCACACCTTTCAGTTTTTCTTCTCTCTCTCTCTCTCGCGCTCTACCTCACCTCCGTCGGTACCGCGTAAAACCAACAGTAGCCCAGACATGGTGGGTTCCCACGGCGACCTATTCATGGTTACCTGCAGGAATCTCTGACCTGTTCTGGCCTGTTCTGAGTCCCACTCATAAAGCACCCCTCTGTGTAACGCGAAAGGCATGCTGTGTTATTTAAGCTTGATTTGAATAGGGCCAAATACAGAAACATAGACCAGTGTGAGGCCGTCATCTGATGATTGCGTCATAGTTATTCTAGCCAAAGATAATTTATGACACTTGTCCAGAGTGTTTGTTTTTTGAGCATTCCGGATTCAGCTCCACCGTATCTGGCATCACAAGGCCTCATCCAGGAAGAGATCCCTTCCTCTTTTTGTTTGGACCGCTGATGTTTTATTTGGATGAAGCACAATTTCGAGGAGGGTTATAAATGCTGAATGTCAAGTATCTTTTGTGTACTTTATTGAAGGGGCGTGCGCAGCCCGGAAAGAGGTTGTGGTTTCTGCATTCAAATGTAGGCTTAGAGTCCACAGAGCAATACGGCTTGTGGCTTGTTCATCTTTGTGCGCATGTGTGTTTGCCTGTGTGTGTGTTTAATCTGAGGAAGAGAAGCCTTGGTAAATGATTTTCAAGGGTCAGCTGCTTTTCCTTGCCCTATGAGATTACAGCTGATGTGTTCATCAATGATTCAACCAAAGCGCTTCATCCCACAGACTGATGTCTATTGGGAAAACCAAACATGAAGTGCAGGGGATGGGCCAGTCCAGTGGCTGTGTGTCTACAACAACAGTCCTCATTGATTCCCAGAAATTATTTATATGAAGAAGCGGATGATTTAATTGCAACCCCCAAAACAAATCGATCATTTTCAATGTCTTCAGAAATTGTTCTGCAAACAAACCGAAAGCCTGAGTTTGGATTTGGCCTACGTTGCATTATGACTTTCTTTTGAATAAATCTGTGTTCCTGTGACCATCTCTTTTGATCCCAGGGGACCTGACAGGGCCCCTATAGGTTATCAGGAGGAGATATGAACCTAGTCGTGTGTTCACATCAAAAGCCAAGATGCGGCGCAAATGAATACAAAGTCAATGCAAAAATTGGGAATAGACGCACAGGTTCCAACGCACGGGTGGCCACTTACGACCTGGTTCGTGCGGATTTTGTGTGAAAATGGTCGCCCCAAGGACGAAATTTGTGTGTTCGCTCAAGTTAAAATATTTGAATTTCGCTTAATGATGAAACGCCTGCGTCAAGGTCATTCGCCTCTATTCACGTTTTTGCATTGACTTTGTATGCATACAGAGTCAATGCAAAGACTTGAATAGAGGCGAATGATCTTTGCAGTGCTTTGCTTTTGATGTGAATGCACAGTAAGAGCCTGGAACCAAGGCTGTAGGTTCTGATTGAGCAGCCCCTGACCCGACTTAAGCTCAACTTAACCTGCTCTGGACTGCTGCAATGGCGTTAGAGTAAAAAAATAAACTCTAAATAAGAAATGCCTTGCCGTAGAGGCCCCAAGTCCTTGACGGCAGTTATAAAACGTGGCAGGATAATTGTGAAAGTGGAGCCTCATAAATTGTTTACGCTTTACTTCGTTTAACACCACTGGGGTTCGGTGACTCCTACTTTCTAAGCAGTGCTGTTGAATGCAGAGAAGAAATCAGATAAGGAGCCACAGTATTTTTCCTTCAAGCTACTCAGACCCAGCAGCCAGGTAGAAGGAATCACTACTCCGAGAGAAGAAATCTAATTAGAGCAATGCCGCGACAGAGGAGCCTCTCCTTGTATCGCTGAGCTCCTCCAAGTCCCGTTTAATAAGCCCGCGTTGATCTCACCACCTTCTTATTATTCTTGCACTTAACGCTAGTCGGGTTGAGCTTTGAGTCGTTCGTCACGTGTGCGGTGCCATTTCCATTTGCGTTTCCATGACCCGGTTTCTCTCGACAACGCACAATGGGCCCTTTTGAACGCCAACACAAATGGGTGTCAAATAGAGCAGGGTATGAGCAATTAAGATGACGATTACGAAGTTGCAGGCTTATTTTTTCTCTGTGGAATACAGAAAATATCACGTAGGTACCCTTTAATAAACGTTATAAAAGGAATGCCTACACGACGCCAGTTTAAAATGAATGGCTTTGTTTGCCAGTCCTTTCCTAGACTCGAAATCTTAAGGGTAATGCGCAGTTATGTATCTATTCCTGGATTGTACCGCCCTCTAGTGCCAATTCCTTGCACTGACGATTTCTAATGAGCCCTGAAACGTGTGGGAAAATACCAGATCCTTCTCCTTATATTTTTCCAGTGAAAGCTCCATGAACTTCTTGCCCGGATATTGGGAAACCTGACCCAAGAGCTCCACCAGTGTTGGCCAGCAGCAACTTGATGAGGTCACACCCGCATGAGCCGCCTCAAGTGGAATGCTAAGTAGTGAGGGTCAGGAAGCAGTGGAAACACAGATGAAATGTGTAGATTTTTATTCAAAAGTCTCCAGACAAGTACAAATCAGAAACAGAGTGAGTGAAAGAGAATGGGATATAGACAACCGAGCATGAAACTAAAAGAGTGCAGAGGAAACAAAACAAAATGTAAAACACAAGAAATGGTTTGAGAGGTAAAAGAAAAATAAAGCTTGAAATTTTGTATATATGTACACGTGATCCAATAAGAATTTATACCATTTTAGTGGTAGGTAAAGTAACAAACAATAAACAGTACTTTTCTTCCTTAAAAGATTTTTTTTTTTTTTACTTACATAAAATAATTAGGCAAAACACACACGCACGCACGCACACACACACACACACACCATACACACGCACACACACTGGCTGTTCATCTACTTTATCACAATACGCCCAGCCCCTTCACGTTTCATGTTATAAGAAGCCAATTATCCCCCTTAAACATGAACATGATCCTCTGACATGGAATATTACGGTGAGAGAAGGTGATCTCCACTAGCATGTTTAAGGCTTAGGCATGGAATGACTACAAAGTAAAATATCTCAGTAGACAAAACATCGCAATAAAACTTGTGTGTACGACAAGTAGTTGTCAAAATCTAAGCTTTGTCTAGCTGCCAGAGCACTGCTGAATAAACGTTCACCTTCAGGAGGGTCCGATTGACTAGCTTCGGTTTTAACATTTGAAATTAGAAGTATTTTGTGACAGGACTTTTTTTTTTTTTTTTATCTTCCCCACGTTGAGAAAAACCTTAAAGCTGAATTTCACAAATCATCCCCATTAGTTTTATCCAAACTATTTTACATGTAGGAAAAAAGGTAGAAACCCAAAGACATTATCAAGACAAACCATAAAAATACAAATTTAAAAATCTTTCTCGGTGCATGGACTCACATGCTCTTGATTTTTTATTTTTTTCTTACACATTTCTCAAACTTTGTGACCGTCGGTTGAAAATTTGAAAATAAGAAAAAAATAATAGCACATTTATAAAATCAGCACCAATTCATATATAACTTTATTTAAAATGTAGATACCCATTTCAACATTATTATGCTGGATTTCAAAGAGAAAAAAAAAAAAAGAGGATATTTTCTTCAAATGCACTGTTTTTTCATACTCCACACAGTGGCACTACCAGGAAAGAAATCAGCTCACTTTGTGATGACGGGGGGATGCATTTCAGTGGGACGTAGGTGTAGGGAGTGATCCGAATCTTTGGGTGAGCGTTAAACGCTTACTGTTTAAACTGTAAAGTAGCGTTTAGCCGAGTCTCAGGGACATTCACAGCACTAAAGGGGTCCTGACTGATTCTACAGTTACAACTCACCATGGGAACCACCAGAGGTGACTGGGACCACACATCAGGTCCAACCATTAAGGGTGGGGGTTAGAAACTTATAAACCAGAGGGGGGCAAAATAAATGAAAAATATAAAATAAAGACCTCCGTCCTTTTGGCTAACACATTACAAGCAAGCTACTACAGTCCGTTTATAAATTACTACTTCACACCTGGTTACTTACTACTATTATAAAAAGGGTTAGACATAAAAAAGTTTTTCTTAAGTTAACACACCAATCCATCCCCATTTGAGAAAAAAAAAAAAAAAGCCAAAAAAAAAGGAAAAGGACTAGTATGGATTTTTATTTAGACATGTCTGAGCTCTAATAGGTTTGGTAGTGGCCTGTCACTATGGATTCCGAGCAGGAAGAGCTTACCCAAGGTTATAAAAAGTAAATATTTGAAACAAAGTCCTCTCTGAGCAAGCAACACTGAGCGTGGGGGTCCTTGGTCCACGTGGAGCACAAGCCAGAAATGTTCTCTCTACAGGATACACACTTCAGCTTTCGCATCTAAAACTCTTTAAATACAAAGCCGCCTCCACTCTTCTCCCAGCTTCTTTAATATCTGTTTAAAACATCGACACTCCAAGGACCTGGGGACCGTGTGAGAGAAGACTTCAATTAATCATCACACGAGAGCAAATAGAGGCACTTGAGAGCAATCAATAGCCCATAACAGTCTTTTAAATGGTGAGAAAGCACCTCTTAATGGCTAATCTGCCAGCTCAATACCGCTGCTGTCGCGGCTGCCGTTGAATACACATTTCTATTTATGGTCAGACTGCAGGTTTTCCATCAACTCGCTTTAAATGTCAATAACTCATCCAAGAGAGGCTGTTGTTTAGCGGTCGGCGTGTCTATGTGAATGAATATAGTGAAATACACGTAATGAATCGGGATGGTTGATCGATTGGCCGGTTGATTACAGTTAAGTTGCTTCCGGGCTGTCACTCAGGGCCATTACTGTCACAGTAATGGCTGCTAAGATTAAAACAGTGAAGGCCTACTAAAGAAGAAAGTGGAACACAAGAGCTTCTTCTGCAGCATCAGAATAAAACTGGAAAGACACAAGACTGAGGCTGCTCTTGGTTACCGCCTCACTCAGAAATTTGGAAAAACCAGCCATGCGTACAAGCAGAAGCTATTTGATTCAGGTTTTGGTGGATTGCCCGTCTTATTTGTTTCAAATGGGCAGCGAGAAATGCAGAGAATATTATTATTTTACCAAACCAACCCGTAGAGCTGAATGCATTAATAGTAATTGGCCGTGAGTGAAGGCAGTCAATTATAAGGCCTTAGACGTGAGAAACTATCGACTCACCCTTTATGTATTTTATGGTGACAGAAGTATTTGAATTTGAACACTGCTCAAAAATAAGCATTCGGTATTGAACGCTAGTTTACCATTTGGTTGTTTGTGCTTGCTGGTGCTCGAAAGAAGCGACTGCTTACCGATTCATCCATGATAGAAGCCGGGTCGAAGTAGTCTGGCTTCAGCTCTGAGCGCTCGCGGCGGTTCTTAGACGGAGGCTACAGGAGAACATGCGGTTAGCACAAGGCTGATCCAATAGTACAAGTCACTGTTAACACGCATCCAACACTTAATGGGGCCTTCCACACACTACCAAACCAGACACTCAACCATTCAAATGGCTAGGAAGCTGCACACTATGGTTCGTCTCGGTTGTGAAATGCTTTTAAATTTCACAAAAGGGGTTATGAAAATGAAAGAGAAACACTAAATGAAATGAAAACCGGCACCTCATTCCGGAAGCAATTGCACACGACAATTGAAGAGCAGGCCAACCATCTCACCAGATCTATGTCCATAGTATCAAAGTCCATGCCCTCGTTGAGGTCGTCCAGCCGGCCTTCAGAAGACATCATCACGTCCTCCACGATGGGCTCCTCGTCCTCCTCCATGAGCCCGGTACCACGGCGACTGTGGAACACAAACAAACAAACGGCTGTAGCCCCTGATGCCAGCGCAGCGGCCCGGCCCCCCCGGCGTTGCGGTGCGAGCAGCGAGGACTCTTACATAGCGTGCTGCAGGTTGGTCCTGAGCTTGGCGTAATTCATGGCTCTCTCCTGCTGCTGCCGCGCCTCCTCCTGCTGCCTCTGGGCCAGCATCCACGTCACCTGAGAACTGAACACACACACACACACACACACACACACACACACAGTTAGTAGTGCCCTGACTGCAGTCAGCTCCGAGTCCAACATTAAGGATGGCCTGCTGGCCCGTTGCCAGGGAGAGAAGATGAGGTCCTGCGAGGCCGGAAGTAGCTTCGTCTTCGTCTTTATGGGCCCCGGAGTTGGCGCGGAGCTCGCAGTGTAATCTATTCGTTTTTTTTTTTATTATTTATTCGGCCGCTAAAACGAATACTAAACAAATAGGACATTACGCATGACCATGGGCCGATGCCTTTTGGCAGCGGTCCAGGATCTCTGACCCCACGTACCGATCCGAAAGAAAAACATTATCATTATAACGCACCCGTATGCTCGGAGACTGCAGGACCGTTTAATATCACCATAGTAACCTGCGTTTGACAAAGGACTCAAAGGCATTCCGACAAGCTGCCTGGCAGGTAGGGAATGCCATTCAGTCATGGATACACTCTGACCAACCACAGGGTCAAGGGGAGGAATGTCCTTTATTTAAATCGGGTCATGAGGCAGGCGGATGGCTGGGGGGGGGGGGGGGGGGGGGTCTACTCACTTGTAGTCCATGGGGGTTTGGATGTGCTGCGGCGTCTGCTGTGGATGGTGCTGCGGCGTGTGCGGGTGGGGGGTCTGCTGGTCGTGGGGCAGGGGGTACACGCCCATGTAGCTGTCGTCGCGGCCCCTCTTGGGCTCGCGCATGGCGGTGGAGGTGAGGTGGGGCGAGGGCATCATCACCGGCGTCTGCAGGCTCTGCTGCCACACCTCGCTGCTGCTGCTGCTCTCCTCTGGAGGGGTGGAGGGGGGGGGGAGAGAGAAACACGGCCAAGGGTTGAGTCCATGGCCACCGGGGAACGAGCTGGCCCCCGTGAAAATCAAAAGAGACTGGCCGTCTCGAAGCACCTCAATTCATTTCATACGGCATTGCGCTGCACAGATTGGGCATTAAGTTTAGGGTTGGGATGAGACTGGGATGGAAAACACAGCTGCAATGGTTTTGTGGCTACGACATGACACAGAAGTCGTTAATTTAATTACGAAATCCCGTTATCTCAACCATCGACTAAGTGAATCCCAAAAAGATTGTTGGCAGAGAGCTATGAGCTTGAGGGCCGATGTCTTCAACATTGGGCGCTTTCACTTGATGTGGATTTCGGTAGAAAAGCAATGGACCAATTTTTTATTCCATGAAGTGGTTTCTTGATTACTGAACCATGTATTTCTTTGATCGTTAAACTATAACTGCTCTCATGAGGGGCAAAATGCCCCAGAAAATATAATCCAGAGGAGAACTTGGCCTCAAGCAAGACCGCACACACAGACACAAACAGGCACACACACACCTACGCTTTCATGCCAAAGCAACGGCTCCATTAACATTTGGAATTTGAGTTGCACAAAACAAGCATGGCATGTTTCCATTTGTTAAAAAAAAAAAAAAAAAACATTTTACCGAGTCGAATGCACGCACATGTTGACCCGGATGGTAATCTAAACGACCCCGCTCTAAGCGGTAAGACGCAGCTCCATCTTGTGACCCTCCCACCATCTGCTCCGTAATCCCTTCCCCCAGCACAGGGGCTGGCAGAGCCAAACTGGGAGGCGGGGGCGGGGGTGGGGGGGGGGGCTCATCTGGGTTAATCCAGGTCTCAGCGCTGCCTTCATAACAGAGCGTTGGGGCAGCATTATAGCTCTGTAAACGGGGGCTTTTTCCTTTGAGCCGAGCTACTGATGAGGCTGATGGGCGAGATAACGGGACGCGTTGGGTCCCAACCGATATCGGCCGGACCTCACAGCGATAAAGAAGTAAAGAAGCAAAAAAGACAAAACAAAGAACAGATAAAGCCTGAAACTGCCTTAAAACCGAAGCCCACCCCAGAGACAATATGTAGTTCAACTACGATAAACTTAGAAGTCTAAAAATACAGATATATCTTTCTCTTCATGTGGCCTCGGGGGTCCGCCATAGCCTGGAAAAACAAAAAACGTCGGGAGTGTGATTAATGTCCCCGTTCCATATAGGATACCTTCTGGAAGCTTCCGCTTGGCGGCGGTGGCGGCGGCGGCGGCGGCTGCGGCGGCGGCGGCCACACTGGTGGCGGCGGTGGGCTTGGCCTTCTTGGAGCGCACAGAGGAGCCGCGGCTCGAGTAGCCGCTCATCACCGACATGGTGTCGTCGTCGCCTCCCGCCTGCAGGGAGTTGCGGTAGGAGATGAGGGGGAGCCAGCAGTCCTCGCGCTGCAGGGCCATCTGGAACGTCATGAAGCGCTCCAGGTACATGTGGCTGTGGGGAGACGACAGGAACCATCAGTCAGGCGGACAGGGGCCGCTCGTTTTAGCGCCAATTAGGAATGCGCGATATAAACGATATACGATATAAACGATAAAAAATGGCCTACGATAAGAGATTTTAGTTAGTTAGTATTGCTCTATCGCGATAATGTATGTTTGACGCGATCTATCCATGACTCGCGAAATATAAAGAGCCACGAGCTGCAACCGTCTGCAACGCATCGTCCGCGACCCGCGAATTTTAAAAAGAGCCACGAGCTGCAACCAGCTGCATCGCATCATCCACGACACGCGAAATTTAAAGAGCCACGAACTGCAACCGGCTAGAAGCCGGTTGCAGCCAACCACTTGGAAGAATTGTCTTTATTTAAAATAGCCATGCTTAATACTGGACGTATTTCCCTAATTCACAGTATCCGTTTCTTTATTAACAAGACACCACTCATTTTTATTTCATTAAGAGAAGTAGGCTATACGTCATTGCACAGAATATTTTTTTCTTTTTTAAAGTCGCTGCAGCTACAACATTATGTTGTATGATTAGTTTTGCACAATAAATGTTCTCAAAACGACATACATTTAGCAGTTTAGCTTTCCTTACAGTCTATGAAACCTGTTCTGAAATGGTTCTATTATGATTTATATATCGTGATATATATCGTTATCGCAATAGGTTGCATGTATATCGCAATATGGATTTTAGGCCATATCGCCCATCCCTAGCGCCAATTGAGCACGCGCTTTTCCTGTGTGCTTTCCACACACAGGAAAGCACACACCGCGGATAACAAATCAAACAGCCCACGCACTCAAAGCCAGGTGCACATTTCAATTGAAGAGGAAGAATCAGGACGAGAGAGGGAGAGAGAGCGCTTGAGAGAGAGAGAGACACAGCCTTGAACCAAGCACTCGTGCAACACAAAACAGCCGTTGCGGCGGTTGTCACGGACACCTGTTGCGCTGAGGAACGAGAGGGAGACACTTCCCCTGGCAAGCATCTCAGGCACGCAGACTTACACAGTCCTCTTGTCCTGTCTCATCAGCTTGGAGGAGAACTCGCTGAGGATGTCCAAGAAAGCCAGGTGAAGGGGAGGGTTGCCTTCTCCCTGGGGGCTCGGCTCCTTGAACGCAAACTCTATCCCGTCTCTGAAAAGAAGCACACACACACGCAGGCCAAACCATAAATCCCAGCGCGCCGTCATAATTTACTTTCCGCCCCCCCCCCCCCCCCCCCCCACCGTTTGATGTCTGATTTCCGTGCGAAACCAATTTTGACTTCTCATAATACACACATCTCAGGGATATAAACAGGGGGAGACTTCCGATGCCGGCAAACACCCAACAATTCCATGCTTACAAATGGAAGTGCCAGATTCACAGGGGTAACCGCCCGGCAGGGGTCCCCGGGCTAAGCCTCTGGAAAGGGCAGGAAATAACCCGGCTCATATACACCGTGGAAAAATAGCAACCGAGGGGTCATTTGTCTGCTGTTTTTGACGGCGCCCCGCGGCCAGGACGGTAATTCTAGATATGCGCAGTGCAACAAGAGACGGTTGGGGGGGGGGGGGGGGGGGGGTGAGGAGGTGAGGTCTTACTTGTGCAGCATGGCAATGGCATCCCTGGTCTTGACCTGGTCCAGACCAAAGGTGAGCGAGAAGCGACGGGCCAGCTCTTTGATGCCGCAAAACGACGAGGAGGAGCGGTCGAAGCCGTGACCCAGCTCTGACAGCATCTCGTTGAAGAGCTGGACGAATGAGGTGTGGAGGTTTAAATCAAGTCAAGCGTTCACGCCGGTCCGTCACATTGTCTCGTTTGTTTCTCTGAACGGCGTCCAAAAAGGTGCGCCGTCGCGGCGTACTGACCTGCTGCAGACTGAGGATGAGCGTCTTGGCGCACTGGATCTTGTCGATCTGCCGAGTTTTACTCATCGTCTCCTTGATGATGTCGCCGTAGTCGTTGTAATACTGGAGACGAATGGGACAGTCAATGGAACAATCACTCAACCGCCGATTCCGCCCCCCCCTAAATTGTAGCAGTGGTAAATCGTGAGAGCATCTCTGAAGCAAGCCGCCGATGCCTTACCCTCATGTACTGCTTGAAGATGTCCGCACCCGTCTTCATCTCCACCACGCAGTAGATGATGAGCTTGCAGTACGCGGCCAGCAGGTTCCTTCTCTTGTGCAGCGCTTCTATCTTTCCTGCCTCGTCGTCCTGCTGCCCATCTATTGGTGTGACCGGAGCACAAACATCAGCCCAACACATGGTCTCCATTACACACATTAAGCTGCTGCGGCCGGGCGGTCTCGTTGAGTAAACGGGCACTCGCTGATTTACAAAGTTGCTGCGGTGACCTCTGCAGCCCCAGGTTAACCAAGGGTTTAGAAAGTGGTATCGGTCAAGGGAAAGTGTAAGTCAAGTGTCCTGATAGTTACTCATCTGTTAAAGACATACAAATACAAATAACAATGTGGGGATGTTTAATCTATCGACCATTAAAATATTCATGAACGTTGATTCTTAGCATCCATAAAGAAATGTATGTGAACATTGACACACACAATCTACCAGATACGACTATCTGGGGATTACATTAGACTGAATTAATTAATAGCATTGCCACAGTGATATTACATAGGCAACGGCTAGGAGGTCACAGTGCGAGCCCCTACCTGTGCTGTTGGTCTCCTCGTCCTGGTCGATGAAGACGTGGTTGAGGATGAAGGAGAGCAGCTCCACCTGCAGCGAGTCTTCGGGAGAATAGACGAGTGGCTCTAGGTGCTCCCGGCCACCTGACACCATCTGGTGGCTGAAGATGAGCAGCACATCACACAGGATGGTGAAGGCCTGCAGATGGAAAAGATGGGAGGAAAAAAAAGGGAGATGCTTGGCGCCTTGTCGGGGAGAAAACAGCATTTGACATCAGAACACCTGGGAATCAGGCTAAATAAAGAGAGATCCCCTTTGCTCCAACTTTGAGGGAACAAGAGGAGCGAGGGCAAAAAAGGAAAAGGGAGGATTGCTCGGAGGCACGGATGAAACACTTAAACAGAGAGGGCTTGTTAATCTCATTGGGACCAGATTACAGCCCGGGGTTTGGTGGTTCTCAACGAAAAGAAGGTGGATCAGCCTCAGGGCCTCTATTAATTGACAAGGAAGTTAGGCTAACGAAATCAACTCAGTATCATAACGGAGGCTCTCCTAATAGGTAATTTTGCTGTGATCTTTAACCATTTATACATTTTGTTGCAATGTTTTACAGATTATTCCTTCAGTTCCTTCTAATCAAATAAAACTAAATTACATATGGCATTTTTTAAACATAACCGACTTTCATTGAAAAAGAACCATAGATAGGGGCATACCGCCGCTGTTATTTAACGCCTGTATTGTTGTATGTTCCACTGCCAGGCCTCTGTGGCACATAACGCCTAGTCCCTTGCTTTGCAAACCTCAGAGGGTTCAATACGTTTTGGTTGTTGTCGAGCCAACGACTGAGTGGGAGTCAGTACTTTCACTTTAAATAAAACAGAAGGAGATGAGGTAGAGAGCTCCATTGCCAACAACAGGGGAGAAATAAAAAGGTTTAGTAAGCCAACCATAAAAAGCAAACGCATGAAAAGAAAAAAAAGGCTGGGGAAAAATAATATTGCATTTGTTGGAAATGTATCTGGACGAGATAATTCTTTTCTGGTAAGAACTCAAAAAAACAAATAAAATGTTGCAGAGATTCTCTTGGGGTGTAATAATAATAATTGGTGGGATGGAGCTACATTCAAGCACCAGACCACATGGTGTTAACTCAACTGTGCGATTAAAAGCTTCTTTGAGGTTTTTTCTCAAACTGCATATTTGTATTAAACAACTTTAATAGCAACAACTTGTACAACAGCATGAACCATAGAGCCCAATTTAAATGCGGCATTACCTGCTCTTTGACCGCCGTGTTGACGTTGGTGAGATAGCGCTGGCACATCAAGCAGAACGCTCTCATCTGCTTCCTAAGGGTGACCATATCCTCCTGAAATCACCAAATACAATCCACGTTTATTAAGATTACACCTCCATACTAATTATTCAGCGTTGAAGACGCTGCGAGCAAACCGACCCGATCAGCTAGCCATAGCAGGGCAGATTGTACCTTTCTGGAGCTGCCTTCGGAGAGCTTGGCCAGGTTCCACAGGATCACATAGTGAGTGCACTGCAGTGACTGGATCACGATCTGCTCACACAACAAACAAGGTGGTGGTCAGATGAAGCGCTAAAGAACACGTATACATCCTGTGATGACTCGGCGTGCCAGCAGGGGCTTAGCGCTCACCTGCTCTGGCATGTCCCCGTTCTCGATGCCAGTGTTGAGCAGCTTGAAGTTGCTGGTGAAGAGGTCCCACTGGGAAAGGTCATGTGCACTGAGAGAGCAGAAGAAAAGTAACAGTAAGTACCGGCTCATTTAAACCAGAGGCACGGTCTTGATTCATGGATCTCAGTACAGATGAGAATGAATGGAGGTTGGATTGAAGAGAAGTAGGAGGAGGTGTCAGGACCCCAGACTGCTACCAATTTGGAGAACTCACTACCGTAAATCTGTCCACTGCAACTTAAAAAATTATTCGTGGCACTTCTGCCGCTTGACTTTCATCTGTTTTTCGATTAATATCGCTCTATGTTAATAAAAGTAATAAAATACCTCCAAAAGAATTGGCGATGCATCACTTTTTGCAACCAAACGAAGTGCTACTGCTACTAACTGTAAAACGTAGTGCCTCCATTGTTTAAAAGTTAGCCTGGAGCACTTGATGCAATTAATGAATCTCAGGCGGGATGTTCGAGTGGGAGTAGAGGGAATTGAGCTCGAGTGTGGTGTATACATAAAAGGGGCGGATGGGTCACATACTTGTGGAAAGCGGTAATCCTCTTCAGAGTGGAGAGAATCTGGTAGGTGTCGTCCTCATCCACCTCCTCACCCTGGGGAAGAGACACTTGACAGTTAACAACATGGTCGCAGCAGTGCCACGCAAACCTGGGCGACACCCAGCGTCCTGCTCACCTCTTGCAGGAAGTCCTCCAGGAGCCGGTTGAACTTGTCCACCTGTTCGTCTAGGAGCTGGGAGCGCGCGATGTCTACCCGGTTGAAGATGGTGAACTCCTCGTTGCAGAGGGCGTGGTAGGTCTTGGAGCAGACCTCCAGGACATCCGTGTCGGTGTGCTTCTCCACGATCTCCCTGACCTGACGCAGCAGAGACTCCAGGTGCTGTAGGGGGGGAGGGGGGCAGACCGGAGAGAGCATAAAGTAAAAAATGAGAGACGGAGGGAGCGAGCGAGCGAGCGAGCGAGAGCAAGACACGTGAGAGAACTTTTAAATGAGCCCGGCAGGTTTGAGCTGCTGGTGTAATGACCTTAGATGACTTTGGTTGAAGAAGAAAAAAAAAGGAAAACACCACAGCAAGTTTGACGGGGTTTTTTTTTATTCCCTGATGGGTTTGTTTGTACCTTCTCTAGACGTCCTGTGGTGTAAATCTCAAGGTCGAAGAACTGAGGGAGCTGTAACAGGTTAGTCACCTTCTCCGAATCCATTGCGTACTGCCAAACACAAGCAAACACACATGCATATTAAGTACACCTCTTTAAACAAAACAAAACAAAAAAAACCTTGTTGAGTCAGTGCCGAACTGTAACTCACCTTGGCCAGTAGAGGGGGCAACGACACTGCAAAAAGCTCTGTTATTCTGGTTCTATCATCCAGCTGCGTTTTCTTCTCCTTAGCAGTCATGACCTGAGAACAGACAGCTTGTGTGTTCAGCTTGCAGGCTCTTGCCATATGGTGGATAAGTGACTCACCCGATAACAGAGTCAATTACTGTTCAATTAGGGCAATTCAACACTGTACAGTAGTGGCTCAGCATCGGTTAGGGTCGTGTTTGTTATTGGATAGTGTTGTGGCCGTACCCTCTTCCCGGTGCCTCTGCCAACAGGGGGATGGCACTCGGCCGCCTGACGAACCGTGCACAGCATGATCTCAATCAGAGCCGTCTCCTGTCTGTCTGTCAGAGCTGCAGAAAAGACGGGGAGTAAAGAGAGTTGTACACCTTTTAACAAGATAATGTCAAATACTTTGTTATTGCGCTCATTGTAATATGCATATTCATATTTGGAATACAGCTTTCTAATGAAGCATGAGTCATTTTCCTTATCTTAGCTTGTCAGATGCATAACCATAATATTATTTTTTTATCTGAAAATGAACTGTGCAACATAATGGCACTTAACATTGAATTGCATGTCCATCAGCTCTACAGTAGCAGGCAGGGTCAGAGGTTAAGTTTTTGTTTACATTAGCATGCTAGTGTTAGGATGGCAGCTTGGCTGTGATTGGAAAAGGGCTTAATGCGGGCTATGCTGTACAGGATTTGCATCGGTGACGGCGTGCAAACTACTGAACCGTGCCGCCCAAAAATGGTCCCCAAACAGACAGTTATCATTCAAGTGTGACATTAAATAACCTCCACACTTATTTATGTCTCCATCAATGCGTTACGGCTGCATGCCTTTTCGTAGTGCTATCATCCAGGCATGAAAACGGGTTAGGGGTGAAAAAGGTGAGAAGGATATTATCCCTCTAGGGGGGTCCGGGGTATCCTCCCCCGGTAGAATTTTTTTAATATTCTGTTCGAGCCTGCATGAGAGTTCAATGTTGTCATTAGCCGTTACGTCTTTCTGACCAAACGCAGTTCAAGGCCGACCTGGGCTGTACCACTTCGGGAGGGGGCGCTCAGTTACTCCCCTCTAGACAAAATCGAATTGGTTGCGACGTTGACCCGGCGCCCCCCAAAACGTTAACGGGCCACAGGGAATTCTCCCAACTCTCCCGATTACCACTCTGCGTGTGCGTGCGTGCGTGCGTGCGTGACTGTGTGTGTGTGCAGGCGTTATTCAACTGCCTGGTAAACATGTAGGCCTACGGTAATATTCATACTGGTTTAAATAATGCATTTGATAGTAGGCTATTTCCCATCGTTGCTGAGCAAGAGTTTTGTTCGAAAGTTCAGTGATAGAAAACAAATAATAGCCCGGGCTATTGACGTTTTACGGTACCACTGTCATGCACCTACCCGATGTCAAGTGGACCGGGTTGAATTCACTGCGGGTCTCTCTTATATCCATCTTACCAAAGATATTTTGGTACTGTCCTTCTCAACACTCTCTGATCTCACTAAAAGGCTGGCAGCACAAAACAGCAATATCGACGAGATGCGCTATGCATAGAGAAGAAAGAATACCGACATTGAATTTGCAACATTTTGCAACAAATTATTCTAAATCTGCCCATACATGGACACGGCAGAATTGTGCGGTTTTCAATCGCTACAATGTTGCATCTGTGGCTGCTGGTAATTCAATCACAAATAAGTAAACTCTACGGGGCTACTTTCAGCATTATGATGTTTTTTTTTACGGCACAGCGATCCGGGGCTATTCCCAAAAGATCCGGGGCTATAGCTTCGAATGCCCAGGTCTAATGAGACGCCTGCTCGCGCATTCAAAGTTCTCCGTCGGGATGTCGGATACGCATTGCAATTCTCCGCCCGATCGATCTTATATGTTGACAACAAAATATCTGTAAATAGTTTTGTAAATAAACTTCCAAAGCTTTAAAAATCCTATTTGGTATTTTATTGGTCCTTTGCAAAGTAAACAACGTACAAAGTAAATAAGGTCCAAAGTCAAACCGTTAGTAGCGTTTCCGGAAAGGATTTTGTTAGAGGACCAATCACAGCCCTTACCGTCTCGTTTGCGTCGACTGATAGTTAAAAAATATTGGATGCGCACGTAAACTACGGAGAGGTTCTCCGACAGGCTCTCCATGTCTATTGCTGCGTTTTAATATCCATCCGTCTCGGAGGTCTGAGGACGTTGCCAAGCGAAACGCCCCTTTTCCTCGGACGGCGAACTCGCCATCTCGGTTGAACTCAGTGGTGACCGAGCAAAATTCCGAGACAGAATTCAAGATGGCTGCGCCCATTGTGACTTGAAGTATGAACTGTTTTCATTGTGCTTGGACCACTTTGGTGGTTAAAATTAGGGCTGCAACTAACGATTATTTTAATAATCGATTAATCTGTCGATTATTTTTTCGATTAATCGATGAATCGGATTGAAAAAAAATAAAAATAAAATTGGAATTGCCGCATCTTTATTCAAAAACTGAACATTACTTCAAATTCACAGTGAAGACTGAAATGTAAAAACACCAGGTTATTGCTCCAACGTCCCGGAACTATTAAAAGTAATATTAAATAATAAAAAGATTAAAAAAACATAACTGGGATAACACAAAAAAGAAACATACAATGTATGATATACTTTTATATGTATATAAGGGATGTCCATGGTTAACCGGTCAAACCTATTGATACCATTTTCGAGACTCCTTGAAATAGAACTTGTAATATTGCTTTAATTGCTGATAAGATGATGATAGTTCCAGATAGGACATTAAACAGGTCATAATTAATTCTATCTTTACTATCTATTTTATATTACTGGGAAAACAAGTCTTCACCAAAATCTCAATTTTTTTTTTTTTTTTTACTGCTGCATTTGAACGCATCAATCGTATTTCTGAGCAGACCTGAACACATCACATTTGACACTGTTTGTGACCATTGGTTAGTTTTTTTTTTTTAAGCTAACTATCTCTATATCCTGCCGATTTTAACATGGATTTAAAAACTGCATTACTATTTTTAACTGACGGGACTTTCTACACCCTCCGGTTGCGTGATTACTACCGCTGCTTTGAATTGATGCACGCGGTGCCGACTCCGAGCCCGTCTGCAGCAGCAGCAGCTGACAGAATTTTCGGTTGGACTACTAGACGGATACTGAGTTGAAGGAGTTTTTTTTAACCTAAAGACAGTGAAGGTACAACACTTTTATGTAGGCCTACAGTCCAGTTTTAAGATATGACAAATACGAGCTGTGGTCGCTCACACTGAAGCTCGCTGTGGGCGTGCATGAACCGTGAACCAACCTGTGTCGGCGGCTGGCTGTAAACAGTGCTGCGCCTATGAGTAACTTTACTAATCGCGCGACACAACGACATTTAGTAATCGATTTGTATCGATTTTATCGATTCGTTGTTGCAGCCCTAGTTAAAATGGTAATTTCAATCACTCGTATTACTGCAATACCTTACTGCGTCCGTATCTCTGCCTATGTACACAAATATATTGTATTCGTGTACAGCACTTTGGTCAACTACTGTTGTTTTAAATGTGCTATATAAATAAACTTGACTTGACTATGGCCTATAGCCTACTTATTTTGGAGCGCCTGGTCCTCTGCCAATGTTACCGCGACAACAGCTTTCCGGGTGGCGTCAATGTTTTCCTGTGTGTGGGCGTGGCGTCAGATCCGAGATCCGAGTCGGTTCGCAGAGAATACTCGAACGCAGCATAAGTACAGCACTTTACGGAGGACTATAAACTTGCCGGCCTCTGAACCTACCCCCCCCCCCCCCCCCGTAAATATTTATTCATCGAATCTGCACGATTCACGGAGGTCAACTATTTTGGTTTCAAAACGGCGAATTTCGCCGAAAGGTGAGTGATTTTCATTCATCACTACAAACTCGTGGGGGCCATCCTGATTCGTACACCAGTTTGGAGGCCAATCAGAGTGCTTATGTCATACCTTCTTCTCCCGGCAGAGGGTCGTCTAGCAGTAGGCTGGTCATACACTCCCAGTCCTTGAGAAGCTCTGCGCCACACTCCCACAGGGAATCCACCAGGTAGGCCGCGTGCTCGTGGAGCTGAAGAGAGACGAGAGAGTCCGTGTTAAGCAGTGACGTTTAGGGGCTCTGCATCATGGTTAACAGGCTGAACCACCGGGGAGGCGTGGTGTGGATGTCGCCGTACCTCGCTCTCGAGGAAGAAGAAGACAGTGGTCTTGATGAGGTTTGCGTTGGGGCTTTGTCTTCCTCTCCTCTTGGGGGCGCCCTCCTCCTCTGGCTCCCGTTGGCTGAAGAGTCTGAAGGAGAGGCAAACACCAAGTCAGTGGGGCCAATCTTGTCTAATAAATACACCCATGTCTTTCTGAATGGGTCCAAAAGGAGCGAACGCAAGATTAATAGCCACGACGAATATAATTACAGAGTAGTGGCGGTAGCCAGGTCCTTATTCCAGCAGAGACAATTAGTAGACGAGCACAATCTCGCCACGGCATCAGATTTCTCAGGACCGAATTGTAAGGGTCGACAAAAGCGTGGTTTTATAGTGCAACTAAAACATCCAATTCGATCTTCCTGCCCTAACCTGCTTCTCCCCCTTTCCTGACCTCTGCCTCACTCGGTTCAACAAGTGTTGCATTAACAGTCCTCACAAGCTGTGCGAGTCGTGTTTGGGTGCTGGGTCGATAACCTGGATGGGGCTTCATTATGTTTACCCTCCTAAAAGTACAGAAGAGACGGGGTTCGTCACACATACTTTTTGAAGAGGAACTCCCCGGCTGCTATGGCGACCGGTCTGTGAGCAGAGTAGACCAAGTGATAGACGCTCTCGCAGTCCTCCGGGCTCAGCACCTCATCTGTGCTACTGTGGACACAAACAGAACACACATGGGGGATCAGCCAAACCGTGCTTACATTGACACAGAATGGTCCATTGCACAGAACACACGAGCAGGGTCAGCCACACTTAGATTGCAGATATGCTAATTTTTTGTTTGAAGAATTAATATGTCACATTGTGTACGCCATTTTTTCCCCCGTTACCATATACATATTTCAAGAGAAAGAAACATGTGTAAAATGCTATGTTTTGGCCAACCAGGTTACCAACGGTCGAATCGGAAGACACGTCCTTGGTTGTCGTCGCATGCATACATTTTGGAAGACAATCATGAGTGGCTGCTACTTACTGCAAGACAAGGGTGAGAAGTTTAATAGCTTGTACTGCGACGTCGTACTCCTTGTCGAGGGTCATCGAGACAATGCGGTCCTGTGCGTGTCATAGAAAAAAAAAATCATCCATTTAGCTTGTGCGTCATTGGTTGGTCACTGACTACACGTTTGACTGGGGTGGTATTAAAAGGCTTGTGTGAAGCAAGTTATAGCCAGCAGGTGGCGCTGACCTTAAAGCGACTGGTGAACAGCTCCAGTCTCGTGTTGAGCTCTCTGTTGTAGTACAGACCCTGCAGTGCGGTCAGGCACTTCAAACGCACCTCTCCTTGCTGAAAAGACAGGTGCAGGGCGGTTAGGGTCGACCTCCTCCGAGTTCATACCAGGAAGTGTTAAAAAGTGGATCTTTTCAAATGTAATTTAAACGTAATCCTAACCAACCTTGTCGTGCATGGTCCATCCCACATACTTCAGATAGCTGTCGTTGAGGAAGGCGTCGCTGTATAGTTTCATCCATACCCCGATCTCTTCTATACAGATGGCTCGGATTTCTGCTATAGAATCGCTGTCGACATAAGGCACACACAATGTAATTAGCACAGCGCAATGAAGCGTCAAATTCGATACCGAGAGGTAAGCATGCGTTACAGCGATGACATATGTAAACTCGTACCGATATCGATGAACAAACACTCCTTTGAAGATGGCATTCATCATGTTTTCGATCTCGTCCTGATTTTCCTGGAGCTGGAAAATGAACAACAAAGCACTCGATTGAACACAATAGCAGCCAGCTTTTGTTCAGTCAAATGGTACCAACTGATTGGTGCGAGAGAGAGAGAGAGAGGGGGAAAGAGAGAGAGTGGGGGAAAGAGAGCGAGAGTGAAGCTGAAAGGCATAGTTAGCATAACGAGGCAGCGTGTGACGGCCAACTATGCCACCCTGCCGTTGTGTGGCAGCAGAGTGTGCGCTAGCAGATGGATGCCCAGTGGGACCTGCTGTTGCATAACTGAATAAACTGCCAAAGCTTGGGGTATTACAGCCGGCACCAGCACCACTGTGACACTACAGTACCTACAGTACCGTTAAACTGAGAGGCGGGCGAGCGCAGTCCACATCCATGCTGGACCCGATCTCACAACCCAATAAAAAGCCATTTGGTCTTGAGATGTGTTGATGCACTAGGGGGTCTGTATAGATTTCATTTCATTACTTGACACTTTAACACAATGACCTGCCCAAGGGTGCAGCCTTAGTAATGTGTCTTGAAGAATTGGACCCATTGCACTAAAATGCAATTGGTCGGTAAAGATGAGTTTTATAAAACTAGACTATGGTTTTCCTAGACATCGATGCGTCACCGTTTAACTGCATGAGAAAAGATAAATCCTGACCCCACTTATCAAGACAATTCTTTCCCTGACATGGACACAACATATTGTATATGGGACAAATAAGTGCCATTCAACTAATTTCCATATCTTTTTTGATACATGACAAGTATAGTAATTGCTAGATGTAATGAACCAAAAGGAGGTAAGAGTCAGTCGGACCCTTCCAATTAGTTGCATAGTTCTTCCACCATCCCGTTAAGTGTTTACAAAGCAGCACCATTTGAAGCCAACCGTCAAATCTTCCTTTGGTTACCTCCTTGCGTTTCTGTAGGAGCAGCTCCAGGCGATCGTTGGCCCTCTTGGCCACGATCTTGTTCCTCTCGGACTCGTACTGGCGCTGGGTGTTGTCCATGTTGATGCTTAGGTTCAGCGCTACATTCACCAGAGCCGTCATCAGCTTCATGGCTAGACAGAAGACACGACCGCGGTACAGTTAGAGCCAATGGTGAAACATCGCTGATTTATCTCGTTCGGTTTAGTGCTGCAGCATGTTTACAATCGGTCAGGAGGTTACTACACCATCCACATAAACAGCAGATGGTGGCTCTTCATTACCTGCCAGTGTGGAGGTGTGTCTGAACGCGCGGACTTGGGAGTCAGACAGTCCGGTGAGGAGGGAGATGACAGTGTCCATCATGTACTCATCGTAGATGATGCTGTATTGACACTGGCGCACCAACACAGCAATGAACTCGCAGAAGCTGGTTTTGAACCTTTTCCACTGTGGCCCTGCTATAGTCAGAGGGTAATCCCCACTGTCCTATAAAACACACACAACAGGAGATGGCATGTTTATACAAGGACATTTTAAATAATTTGCTATACACATGTATCTATTTAATCAGACAGTTAAATGTCTCAAAAATATCATTGACTTGTTCCTGCAACGATGTCAACAAATCATTTCTTTGTTGCACTTCATAAATTCACAACTTCAGAGGGAGTTAAACATCCCACAGATAGATACCTCGTCAAATTCCTCCGTCATTCGTCTGATGATTTCAGAGTTCTGCATGTTCCTGAACATCTCCCCACTGACCACACCTGGAAAGAGGGAGAAACAACGTTGGACAGGGTCACTCCTCCATGGGGTCACAGACACTTCACACCTGTTGAACGACTTTTTCTTTGTGTTATCTCTCACACACACACACACACACACACACACACACACCTTTACATCCCGAGCACTGTATGAAGAAATTGATGAGGTCCAGGAGGGCAACGTCCCGGTCTGTTTTATACGACTCGATCCAGTCATCAACAACCGACTGTAGGAAAATAACATTAAACATGTTGTTGAAACACCAATAGCCTCTCTTAAAAAAGGGAACCAGGATTCTTACTGGTAGAAGAGATTCAAAGAACAACAGATCGTACCTGCATCGCACTCCTGCCCAGTTTGACCACCTCGAACAGCATCATGTTCTCCATGCCGTTCTCCTGATGGTGGCCATTGAGCCTCCCCGTTCCCTTGGCTCCTTTCCCCTTCTCCCCTGCTGGCTTCTTCCCCTTCTTCCCTCCCTGGGAGGGACAGGAGAAACATTAGACGGTTCATTAGGATAGGCCTTTAGTGAGGTTTGAACTCCTGTTGATTCTGGAGAAAAGGGTACCTGATGACGAAGAAATATTTTACAAGGGTTTTATAAAATAATGTTTTCAGTGATTTTTGAATCTATGACACTTTGTGTTGTCGTAAGAATATCCTCTCAGGCTCGGTTATTTTCACATGCCATGACCACATCAACACGTGTTAGGGACTAGTTCAACACAAAATTAGAGCAAGTTAAAGTGACGTATCCTGCTGTTTTAGAAAACTATTCACGGAAATTAAAAAAACCTTCATTATAAAATCATCAATAGTACAAAATTTAAGTTGGACTTCACACACAAACTTGTGTGCCAGGTGAAATTTTAATAATACATTATTGGAAAGTTATGCCGCCTCGTTAGACACCTTATTTGTAGGGTGGAAATGGGTTAAGCTTACTGGCTGCTGTTCATATCAACCTCCTCACACATTTTAAGGAAACACTGTGGAAGCTAAGTCTTTCACGTGAAGCCCAGGGGCAGAGTGAGAGTCAGGTAGTAGTACATACCTTTCCTTTGGCTGCAAGTGAGACTGTGACTGCAGTTCTTCCATCTGGCTCCTCTGAGAAGTCTGTGTCTGAGGAGAAACGGGTGTCTGTGTCCCTATTGACAGGGAGCAAGATCAAAAGACGTGTTTAGGTCAACCCAGACTTCATTGTTAACGAAATGCGCGTAGGGTCAAAAGGTTGCCCACTTACTGAGGGAAGGGGAAGTCTGACGGTAATTCTGGTGCCGCTATCATTTCTGTAACATCTTCTGGACAACTGCAACTTATGACTGGCAGGAGACCCTCATAAAATTAAGGCCAGAAGTGGTTGCATGTGACCTGAAACAGAAAAGCAATCCATTTAGAAAAATTGACGTTCACATGGTAGTTTTGAATAGATTAAAAATAAATAAAAAGAGGAACACATGATATGTTACAAATGTTTATCTGGATGTAAAGACAAACGTGATATATGATAATATGGCCATGATCCACTAGGAGAAAAAAACGTTCACATGGTAACAGGGGGCGGGCACGAATGGGCCTGTCAAGTAAGGCTTCACTCCTATTGGTTCCCCTTTCATTCTGATCCCCCCCTAGTTTACGACAAGCATAGCAGCCAGTGCAAAGGTTCTTCCTCATGGCCAAATATGGCAATGGCCTATCCGCCCTACACAAATCTGAACCAATCAAAGCAAGGCATCAACATCAACAAGAAACAGTTGGATTTAGACGACTGAATGCACTGCTCTATATGCGATTCATATAGATATTTAGGTCAATCAAGATACAAAGCTAAACGATGTCATTGCTCATATCCACATATTATACAAAATATAAATGATCGACACATTGTTAATGATCTAATCGCCAACATTTATATATTAAATATAAGCACTCGACGGATAACAGATTAGCAGAAAAGGAAAACAAACTCCTCCCATTTGAGAAATTGTTCTGTTCTGGGTGTGCCTTTCTGTAGTGTTCAAATGACATAGAAAGTAAGTCAAAATTAACCGATACACGCGGTGTACTTTAGATAAGGTCTAGGCATGTCCTCACCGTTTACTACTTCTAAATATATATCGCACAGCTTTCCCATGTTCTGCGACGCCACCATATTAACCGACCCAGATAGAAAATGTGTCCCCATGCAATACGACACATATAAAGAACAGTAGCATGCTTAAATCTACACTTTAAATCCAACGTTTCTTTGAGAATCGGTCGCCCTTCTACCGATTAGGTAGGCTTGTTGACTGTCAAGTTTGAGCAAATCGAAGGGTGGCGAGTAAAAAAAAAAAAAAGTGGCGCCAAATCACAGAGCTATAAACTTCCCACCCGATATGAGCAACTAGATCCCTCGGGAAAACCCTCACATGGTCACTAGAGCCGCGATTTGGCGTGGAGAGCAGATGCCACAACTTCCCGGTCTGTTCCATCCAACAACACCGATAAGGCGAGCCTTTTCCACGGCGCCTGTCAAAATTGACACCGGTGCATCGGTAGTGCTACCGCTAAGTGGCTAGTAGGTAACCAGGCGACTAGTCCTGTTTGCCTCATAGCCTCGCTCAAAATACAACACAAGTGTCTACTTACCAAAGCGCACATATCCACTACGTTATATCCATCTCATATACTTCATTTTCAAACCACCACGTACGTGTGGATACGACCGAGCTACCGCGAATGGGGTCGGCGTTCGCCCACTATAATAACAAAACAACGCATTATGTGCTGCACTAACGGAAGCTAACGAGCTAGCCGCGGAATATTCTTATATTGTCCCCGGGAACCACATTGGGTGTCCACTCTTTGGCTTTTCCGACCACGGGGATTATATGAAATACTACAAATAGCCGTTTCGTATCAGCAGGACGTCGTTTTTTATGTTAAAACAACTCACACTAGCCTACTACCATGTCCACCAGCTAGCATTAGCGTTACCTAAAAAAACATCCCGTCCTTGCGTCCTCCATCTTGCCTCGGGAGTTCAGTCATGGATTGCATAAGCAACAAACACTTTGTTTACATGTATATATCGAAAGTGCAGCCGAGTCGGTTGAATTCACCATACTTGTATTTTTTTGTAGCAGATAACTAATTAAACACACACACGCGAAATATAGTTTGTGAGCCCAGGAAGCCGAGCGTTAGCTTGTGTGTGCGTCGCTGGCTAGCATCAAGCGGCTCGGCTGGCTAATCTGATGCTAGCCATGCTAGCGAGCTAACTAGCGATATACCATTCAACTAACTTCCAGATTGCGCTCCGCCATTTTACAGCTAACTTACCTTGTTGTGAATCTTTATTCCCCAAGAATATAAACTTTATATATTCTCAAAAAGGACCCCTTCGCAATTCCGAATTGCAAATCAGGAAAAGAGTTTGAAAGTCGCGGTCAGAGGCGGTTTCGGACGTTCTCTCGCCAGCTTGCTCCGTAGTTCGGTTTGTTGTTTCGACGACCCGGGGGTAAGAATCCTGGTGCAGAGCTACCACCTAGCGGCCACAACAAGTAAGTCCTGGAAACGCGAGGGAAGAAGGCTACAGATCACCCGACATCTAGTGGACTACAGTGAATTGCAACAAAGACGTCTCAAAACCATGCACACTATCCAAACAAATCAAATGACGCTTTTGTATCCCAATGTTTAACAAAATAAACAAAAAATATAGCTACACCAGATTTAAGAATAAATTAATAAAGCAAAGAAATGATAGCGTAGCACATTGTGAACTGTCTGAGTGAACCAAATTCCTAATTTGAGAGAATCCACATATTAATTGATAATAGGGCTATATTTGGCCGAGGTATAGTATATGGTTGGCCCCTCTACAGTAAATCAGCACATTTAGAGTAACGGTTAAATCCCTACCTTGCAATCAAAGAAATTATAATTGGTTAAGATTGTTAACAATTCATTATTAAAGTTTTAAACATATTAAAGTACATTTAAATGAGGTAGGTATGTAGGCAAGGGTGTACATTAAAAACGTGAAATTGTGGTTCATAAAAAGTTCAGATTCCAAGAATTTACACAGTTTTGACCAGATGATTCATTGAATTGTTTAATTTGAAATCCACAGTTGCATGATGGGACTTACCTGATTACATATACAAAACAAAGCCTTTATTAATTTATTACAAAACAAATTATCTTTGCTTTATCATATTTAAATCTACCAATAATTATGGACAGATTAAAAAAATTAAACCCAGCGGAAGGCACATCAGGCAAAAACATAAGGATAGTGTCTTAATCAAAATTATTGTGTAAGTTTACCAATCTGCTAGTCTGTACATTATATAAAATAGAACAGAAGATTTTCATTATGAAAATATACTCAGCTAAGAAGCACAGAACCCCTTACACACGCACACACATAAAATATTATTATATCTTTATATACACATAATTTTCAAGAATATATGTCAGAAAATATAACGTTAAGGAGCAGCATAAACATGGAGAGAGTCAGAGAGAAAGAGAAAACTGTTGCCAGGACTGGTTAGGCAATGTAGGTCTTGACCTTCTGAGTGATGGAGGCACAGCAGATTGGACACTTGCCGAGTGACTGGGAGCACTCACTGCAGGACACCAGATGACCACAAGGGATGAAAACCATGCAGATGTCTCGGTCCATACAAATCTTACACTGCTTCTCCCTCTGAAGCCGATGGAGTATGTCACTGGGGTCCTCTTCTGTTAAAAATAAATAAGTAAAATCAACAAAATCCTTATTCAATCACTTTCAATCTGCTTTCATTCTCTTGGGATAAATCGGATACATATTTGTGAAATCAAACCAGAGCATAGATGCTATATTATAGTCACACATTATTGGTCTTCTTCGTGATAACAGAGAAGGTAATTGCCAGTTCATTTTGAATGCTTCTTTGTTTACACATTGGACCTTGGTCCGCTGGTCACACCCTTGAAAACACACACCTTCGGACGTGGAATGAGTCGCGGGGTTGTTGAGACAATCTTGGATAAGTGCTTCCACGCTGGGGTAATCCGATCCCGTCCTGCAGAGTTTATCACGAATCGTCCTCTCCACGGTTACAGGATCCAAACCTATGGCCAAAGCTGCTGCGGCCATCTCCGATTTGAGAACATCTGGGGGGGGGGGGGGGGGGGGGGGGTTGATGATGAGTAAAGGGATGCTCTTCACTTCAACCCCACTTACAAATGCACCCGAGTGCCAAAGCCAACCCCAAAAGCTTTCATGGCAAAGATAACATTGCAAATTTATAAATAACATCTCAGTGAATCAGACGCGTTACCATTCTGTTGTCTTGAAAAGCCATTCTGCGATGAAGCCTGGAAATTGGATGCAAACAAATAGGATGTTGCCACATAATTTTAAAGATCAAATAGTATTGTTGAACAGATGCCATGCCAGATGATGATGTACAGAGAACTTGTCAAATCATTCTAGATGACTGCAATTAATAGGTTACAAAAACGAGAAACCGGATTAAAAAGCTCTATGTATCCGGCCCACACGCACGAAACAGATCCCTTATAGTTTTGACTTAAGGGTGGCCGTTCTTTGAATGCATGAGTGTTTTAAGCTCAAGAGCCAACTACTTACAGCTCCATTCCGTCGCGGCTCCTGTAGCTGCACTTGATTGACAAAATCCTGTCCCTTTTCTGACAGCAAGAAAAGGCATCTGTTGGAAGTGAAAAAAATAAGCTATTAAAGATTTAAGAATATGACAAAAGGATCTACGGCTTAGTGGAAAGTGGACATTGATGTTTATGTGCGTGTATAATATCTATATATATATATACATAAATATATGTAATTATTTATTTATTACCCAGGGTAGTGTTTTGCGTGTTCCATCCAGGGTTCTTCATCAGGTAGCCAGTTTTTGACCCCTCCCCCACATTGGAAACAGACAACCCGGTCTCCACCTCCTAAAACGATGCACATTAATTACTTCTAACTTTGTCCTATGTTTCAGCCGCATTCAAATACATGTTAACACAGACAAACACTTAATTAATCGATCAGCAGTTTATGTGTGTTATTGCAGTACCATTGAAAATATTGCGCTAGTTACTATTTGGAATGCCCCTTCATAATATGTACCTGTGCTGTAGAAGCCAGCACTGGCTAGCATCCTAGAGTCGATCGGATGCTGGATCCCTGCATAGCTCTCCAGTCTCTCCTCAAAGCTTCCCATTGGCTTACTGGGGCTAAGCAGTGGTATAACACCACTCCCCCTTAGCGCCACCCTTTCCTCCTCCTCCTCCTCTTCCTCGGCGGCGGCTCCTCCCTGGGACGGCACGTTGCCCACGTCGTGACCGAGGATAAAGAAACAGTTGGCAAAGTGTTTGGAGTGCTCCCCCCACGCAGTGTCCCCGGCCTCCCAGCCCCCCATCATGCCCGCGCAGCAGAAGCACTGCACCCGGTCTCCCTCCCCCAGGTAGAAGAGGCCTGCCTGGGCAAGCGCCCTGGGCCTCACGGGGGCGCTGGAGGGCCACGGTTGGAACGTCTGCAGGCGAGCGTCCTCGCTGCACATGTGGGGGACCATGGGATAGGTGGTCTCGTCGACCACCTCTCCCGTCCTCAGCCGGTACTGCAGGTCTTCCTCCTCCTCGCTGTAGGGGGTGCCGTTGCTGGCCAGGCCATTTGCAACAGCTCGGTGGGCGCATCTGAGGAACTGGCACGAGGGAGAAACCTTAAGGAAAAGAACAGAAACATGAGAGGGCTATTCAGTAAGAAAGAACATGAGAAGGCTCTTTATCATATTAAACAACCAGACATGATGACCCCATTTATTTTGTCATTGAAACATCAAAATAAAATAAACTCAGATATCAACTATACTATACAAGCGAAAAATACTTCAGTATCGGCCAGAAATGGCCGATACTGAAGTATTTTTCGCCATCTTCCAATTTATTAAGTTCATAAAGATGAATACGTTTTTCGTTCGATTACGATTATTATTGCTCCTAACCTTTGAGTCAGCCAACCCCAAACCCCGTGCATTACCTCTTTGTGTCTTTCTACCGGCTGGTCCCCTGTGCACCAGTTCTCCACCGTCTTCCTACAGCTGAAGCATTGGACACGGTCGGCAGAGCCTGTGTAGTAGAACCCGGCCCGGGCCAGCTTGAGCGCAGACACCTGCTTGGCCCACTCTGAGGCCAGAAACGAGTCTTCGCGTTTCTTGATGTGGGACCAGTCCATGTAGCCGTCCGTCTCCAGGTCTCTGTTTTGTGAAAGCTGGGCCATTTCTTGCTACTGAGATGATGACTGAGACAGTAGGTATCTGAATAGAGAATTGAGAAAAGTCAAGGTACTTTTGATTATCAGGACTAGAAAGTACCGTCTGCATTGGTTCATTTATTTAAAATGTGTTTAGGGTTAACCCCAACCCTAACCACATCCAGCAACAGCGCCCTCTCGATTGTGACATCACATCGTCATTATGTCTTTGGTGAAATATTGACAATAAAGTAGTGTCCTGCTACAGAAGAATAACAAACACATGCTATTCTACTGTAGTTGGTGCTCAGGATTGGCTTAATACAAAATGAAGGAAGCGTAAATAGAGACAGTAACACAAGTGACAAGTAATTCTCTGAATTAAAGTTGCAATACGTAACAGTTTAAAGCTACCTAGACATATCTTTGGTCAACGCTGATTGACAGTGATTACAATAATGTCATCACGAATCCAATCTCATAACTGCAAATAAATAATGCTGACCAGCCCACCTTTCTTTCTTTAGAAGAAGGGAACTATCACCACTCCAAAATCCCTAACACTCAGCTGAGCTACGCTAGTTTGCGTCATGCCGTGGCACAGACAGGACAGTGGACACAACAAAGAGTTCCTTTAAATGTTTGGGTCTCCCGGCTACTAAGTGGGAGGGGCTCAATCATACACCGCATCTCTTTCGCAAGAACATTATCACAAAATTCAGTAATTGTTTTTCTGAATAAATTGGATTATTTCCCATATCTGTTTAAGACATTGGGTGACACTTGTGTGTTTAAGTCATATAGATGGTTTAGTTATAAATATTTACAATTTGCACAGGCAGTTCAGGACTCTGAGGTTGTTCGAATGGAAAGCTCATTCGGACATAAAACAAAACATAATTTAAATCACAAAACCGAATGGGCCTCGTACATTAAATAATATAACACTGCTCGAGGGTCAGTTTGATGAGCAGCAGCAACGTGCTCCATGAGAGCCTGTCTTTTGTCTATTTTATGTTTAATATCATGTGTGCAAATGGAATGTACTGATAATTGTACAAGGGGTGCAAATAACATCACCCTTCTTTTTTTGCAATGAAAACTTCTTTCTGAATTCTTAAACAATAGTTTTGTTGATTCCGAAAACCAGTGGCTTAGGAGGCCTATATCTTTTAGTAGCCTGGACTGAAGACCACCCTGATAACGCAGGCTAGATTTTGTTTCGCACGCATCATGCTGGACCTCCGGCCGCCGACATCGATTTCCAAAAAGGACAATGTAATCGTTGGAGATAACGCGTTGTTGTTGATGACGTGTCGGGCGAATCAGGGTCTACGTCCTAGTTGTTGTTATATAACACAGGCCTCCGCTCGGCAAACACTTACGGCGTCTCCCGAAGCAACAAAGCGTTAACGTTAACATAAGTCGAGTAAACACAGCCATAAATAAAGTTATTAAAGAAATAAGCTAAACATCAACTATTAAACAAGAACAACATAACTATGCACTGGCAGAGTTTCGGCCATTCTTTCGATGGGAATGTTAGGCTGAATCAATGGCTGAAGGAGTTTGACCTCCCACCGATTTAAATCGAAGTGGGAGGCTAGAGGTCGAGCGACCCTGCGGAGTGGCGAAACCGATTGGGAGGTCTCGTGATCAGGTTAGTCTCCAGGCTTCATATGAGGAGGACTGTCTAACCACAGGCTGGTGTCTGTCGCGGTGGCTTTAAGAGGAACCGAGTCACATGTATGGGTCGAATCCATGTCTAGGGCGGTTTCGCGCTTGATTAGAGGAGGGTTGGTATGATTGGGCACGCAAAAACATGGCACGCAAAACTGGTGAATCATAATCGTAAAGAAATCCAAGATTTAAGGAGCTCGCTATACCACCTGCGTGCCAGCATCAATAACTTCAGCACTTCATAAGATTAGGAAATTACAGGTTGACGAGACACCTCACAACTATTGCTGTCGGACGTATTTGCACAATTAGTCAGTCTCAAGTACACGGGGCGGGCCGTACTCACGTAACATTCTTTTCATAGGGAGTAACTTGACTCATTTAACGTTATGATGCCGGATACGCAAGGTGGGGACCTTGAATTGCACTTATTAATCTGTGGACTATGAACATGCACTCTGCCCAACCGTTTCAAAGCAAAACTCAAGATACATTGAGATCTAGTATGCAGTAAACAATGCAAAACAATTATTTTCTTTTAGAATTTATTTTCTAGTTATTAATGGTAACGTTAGTACCATAGAAGATGTTCAATTGAGATTTAGGGATCTTGATCAGTGTCTACATTACTATTACATACATTACTAACGTTAGTTGATCAAGTTTTTCTTTATCCACCTATAGCGATCTAGTTCTGGGCAGATCGGAAGATGTTTCATAATACATCACTGGACAGTATGAGAGTATGACCGGTGTAACACCGGCCAGCGGCCACCCTATTCTAGAAAAGCTCACCGTTGAGCTAGACAATGGTACAATAGCAAACAGCAATGTGCTACTTAAGGCCATCAAACCGTATCCATGAAAACGGATGTTTGGACGGGAGGACATTTCAATTACTCATTACTACTAAAATAGACTAGCACAGTATTTAAATGTTACAAGAAATGCTTCTTGCTACTCATAATCTCGTACAGTCAAAGCGAAACCATAGCGCAGCTATGGAGGAAATGCCCTACTACTGCCATACTACGCTGCTGATCAGCAGAGCTAGTGAGCTAGCCCCCACTAGCTCCCATACGGCTTGCCTAATGCTTCTTATTTAAAGTCGCGGTCCTACCTTCAAATTTACAGGAAGCCAGCTGCCGACCCTATGTTCAACCAAATGTTTGAAAAGAGACTACATGAAGCGCCCCGTCCAACTATGTAGGTTACGCAACGCACGCCCCAGCTGACCGCAACGTCACGTTTGACGACATTCAACAGCCGAATTGCAGATATCTGCAATGTAAATTCCGGATAGTCAAACTTAGTTAATAAATGACAATTCGGCTTGCCATAGTGGGAGGGATATCTGCCGGTTTAGCTATGAAACTTCCAAAATGTGGAATTGGTGTATCATGATAAAAATGACGCTAGACTCAAGGAAAAAATGAGTATTCTGCTTTATTAATCACAGACGGGGAAATATGATTTGTATCGCCAGCATCGTAAGTATATCTAGCCAATGCTCAATGACTAGAGTTAATATTGTGGAATCAATAGTTGAGAACAAACGACTGAACTTTTGGATTAAAACAGTTATTTGAAACATTATCCAGTGAAAGCCAGGGGGCAAGCAATTTATTGACAGGAAAATGTTCAAAGCAGGTTAATCAGTAGAAAAATAGAAGTCATGTAGCAAACATTGCACTATGGTATTAGAGATGCACAACTGAATCGAATAGGTATGCATTAAATGTAATGGCTATTTGAATAGTGATATCCCAAAGCAATTTGTATGCCTTTGACTTAATAAAAAATAAAATAAATATTTACAAATTTTTAAACCAATCAGTTGCTTGTGGATTGACTGCTGTAGTAGGCTGTTCATAAATTGTCATCTTAAATGTTAATGGTTCTTTCGAGGGAAGGCTGGCGAGAGTGAACATTGGCCTAAAGTTCCATTAAGCCTCTCTCATCCTTCACCTGTTATTACAACGCTGCGATGGAAGTGAAATCCTGACTGTATAATAGGAAGAGTATGGCTGCGGGGACGCCTCATCCTTCAACCAGGCGCTGGAGCATGGCGCCCACGCCGCCCCTGGCCATCTGGACGGGGGTCTTCTCCTCCTTGTTCTCAATGTAAATACTGGCGCCGTGCCCCACCAGTAGCTTAGCAGCTTCAACGCGCTCTTCGTCACACGCCAAGTGGCTGGGAAATAAAAAAGCAAATTATTATTATGATCAAATGAACAAAGAAGTTTTACAATAACAAAGCGAAACACAGCTGTAAGCCTTCTAAAAAGGTAGGGCACATTGAGGAAGCATAGCTTAAGAACGAGTTTAATTGCCATTAATGATGGCCGCTTATGTTCAATTAATGTGCATACGATAAAACGTAAGGCATATTTCATGTTCTACAGCCACAGAATATCAACCAAGCTCAGGTTCCCTTACAGCGGTGTGTTTCCCTCAATGTCCTGGATGTTTGTGGAGGCGCTGTGCTCTAGGAGCAGTGTGATGAGCCGGCAGTTGCCCTTAGAAGAGGCTCTGTGGAGGGGAGTGGAGTGCAGCTTGTCTGTGGCGTTGGGATCTGCTCCGTTCTCAAGCAGCGCCAGGGCTATCTGTAAGGAATAGTATAATATACATCTATTGATACACTTAAGACGTATCGTCCGCCATGGAACCTGGGGTCTTTGGGTGTTTTGGGCCTTCTCCAGCAGTACCAGGGCCATCGGTAAGGAATGAGTGTCACAGAAAATACCTACCCAAGTTACAGCTACAATACAATTAAATGTATTATTTAGGTGATAGGGTGACTTGAATATATTGTAGTCTAAAATGAACGGTCGATCAAACTGCTTGTTGCATGAACATTATCTTCCAGACCTAGTTCCAAATTTCTAAGAAACATGTCCCCTCAGTTTCGGTTGAGATTTCCCACACCCCCGTGTGTGGGTCACTGGCCATGACCATCCCCCTCCTGTGACGTAGCCCAGCTCTTGGAAGCCCCTTCTGGTTATCTAAACCACACTCAACTATTCTTTAGTATGTATGAAACCATTTTAATCATTTCTGCTTTTTGAGTCACGGGAAATCCCACTAAGAAATTATACTATGGCTACTGTTGTACTGTTTAACTTGAGCTTTCAGCTTGCAGTAAATTCCAATTCCAAAAAAATGTATAAAAACAATCCATCATGAAATATCACATTTACCTTCCACCCCACACAAAAATGATGGGTCATCACTTCAGAAGAATATACCATTCAGGGGTGTGGCTTCCTAAGCTGACCAAATTTGAGGCATTAACACATGGAATGATACAACTGTGTATTTCCTAGTCAAGTCAGGTGCGTGTAATGCATCAATTCCTAAATAGTTCATACGTCATTGGATTTTTTGTTGGTGACACTCAACCACAATGGGAGGAAAAAAGAGTTGTAATACTGTAAATGACTAAATCGAGATAAATATATCGTAACCTTGCCTATAAAAACGTAGTTTGGCCAAGTCTTGCATGAAAAATGCTTGGTAGTCTACAACCCAACTATAATGATGTTATTACGGGGAGACAATTTATTACTCAGCAATTACCAAAGAAACATTACTGCCAACGTAATAGCTAACATTTCAATAGTCTGAAAAGGGCAGGGTACATTACGATGTGATGTCACTATGAACAAGCCCTATGGTACGCCGATAGGGAGGGTGGAGCAGTGAGGGATATCCTCGGGGACTCTCTAAATCGACGCCACTTCGACCTGGGCGGGACTTTACGTCCTACGTCACTCGCTATGGGTGTGCATGTGTGCGCATAGCCGTCACTCGCGATGGGTGTGCAGTCCAAAATGAAAGAAAAAACCTTGCATCACTAGGGAATCGAACCCCCATCATCAGTTGGTCGTTGGCAACTGTAAACAAAGAGATCGCATTTTGTTTAACTGCTAACTAACAAACGGGTTTATGCGTTCACTGAACAAAGATTATGGAAATAAAATACCACTTTTCCATCAGAAAAATCATCAGAACCGTTATTACCAACCCATAGACACTAAAGCAAAAAGAAATGTTACTGGGGTTAAGGTTAGGGTAACGCTAAGGGTAAGACAAAGTGTTTTTGCAACACAATATTTCTTACAATAACAAATTCCAAAGTTTTGATGACTCCAGTAGGAAACTTAAGATACCTAGAGAAATGCGTGAGTGCTCACAAAACATAAACAAGGCAGCAGTGTGGTACAGGGTGATCATTTCTGATATACAGTACAAAAGCAGTAAGACACAAAGTGTTTTTGCAACACAATATTTCTTACAATAACAAAGTCCAAAGTTTTGATGACTCCAGTAGGAAACTTAAGATACCTAGAGAAATGCGTGAGTCCCATTTAGAGAGTCCCATATGCTCGGCATGAAGAAAGTTCAATGTATTTAATCTGCATGATCATGTAGACCTACATCATTACCTTTTTATTTTTAGATGATTAATAAATGATTTAGGTTTTGTTTTTTTTGACAGAGTGTAGTGTTGCACGTTATACCAATACTAGAAAGGTATCATGATACCCTCACGCAAAAAATGATACGATTCCCCCATTTTTTAGTATCGATACTTTTATTAAAAAAACATTCTCTGTCTGTGCAGCGAGCGTGTGAGAGTGTGACGCAACGAGACGGGGACAGTTTCGGAAGCGCTTGCCGTCCTTCCTCGGCTTGTGGACAAGAAATATGAAACGAATGTGGTGTAGCTTATTAGCCAACCTTTTCTCGAGTCATAGCGACAGTAGCCGCGTTTACAGGGACACTTCTGATAAGATTAGATTTCTGATCGGAATTTCTGATCTGATCTATTCCTATCATGCAAACCGAATGTACTGTATCTACATTTACAAAAGTAAGCGTACATCCGTATTTATCACGCTCGCAACCGTTATATTGGTCTGGACTTGTATGATATGTAAGGGATGGTGTTGTACAGAACGCCGGTCTTTAATCGGGAAAATAAGCCCCGACAGTGCGAACCGGACCACGACGCGAAGCCCTGAAGGGTATTATTTTCGATAATGACCGGCGACGTTCTGTACATTATCCCGCTTATTACACGGCTCCTTGCCGAAACGAAACAATATCTTCACAATGTCTTTTTACAATTACCGTTCATAGTGTTTTTAGCAGAGAAATAGTCCGCCAAAGACGTTGACGTTGCTTAGCAACCGGACATGCTGGGGTTGATAAGTTACCGGATAACTTGCGGGATGATATGAAAGACTTGAATCAGGCAAAAACTCCACTTTCCTTGACAGAGGTCTAGTTCGGTGTGCATAAAAGTACCGACGGAAAATCATTTTATCATTTTCTCAGCTGGTGGAAAGCAATAATTTTATTTATTCTGAGTTTTAAAGTTTAAATACTTCACTGCAATTGTCGGACTGACGTTTGTCCACCATAGTGTAATGGAATGTACCATGTAGTGGCATGTTTTGTTTTTAATAAAGTGGAGAAAATAGTATTTTAATTGTATGCGTAAGTCAGTCATTAATGTGTTCACTGTTCAAAAGTTTATATTGTACAGAAAAGTGGCTTGTTAAGCAAAAGCAATTATGTTAACAAACAGAAGTGATTATGCCCATACTTGCTCTGTAGAATTAATTTATTAAGGTAATTGGCCGCCAAAGCAGGAAACGTCCAAGATGCTGATAGTTAAACCATAGTGAGACCGAAGTGGACCATTATTCATATCTTTTCCAGATACTTTCAATTTTCACCATGGTATTGATTCAGTATCGAGGATCGAGGTATCGTATCGAAGTCATAATTTTGGTATCGTGCAACACTAATAGAGTGTATTTACTAGATGGAAAGTGTTGCATATATCACATTATATTATATTACAGTCAAAGTTAATAGGTTGACATGAAGTACTCATGTGAAGGAATAAAGCAATAAATATAAAACACTTACAATTTACACTTATAAATTCACCACATGGTTAGTAGAGAAGCAACTCAGAAAAGCAGAGGCTTCATTTTGTGGTGTCTCAATAGGACTGGAGAATATTTTAAAATGGTGTCATTTCCTAGAAGAGATATGAATTAGATTTGATCTTACCTCATATCTGTCTTTAGACGATGCGTAGTGCAAAGGGGTGCAGCCATTCTGATTGACAGGGTTCAGCTGAGCACCTTTGGATATCAGGGCCTTCACAATGTCATCTCTGCCTGCTGAGGCTGCTATGTGGAGAGGCGTCCAAGAAGCCTAGGAATTGCCATAAACTTCAACAACACCACACTGGTCTTACACTGTTGCACTTGACTTGTGTTTTTTATTAAGTTGTTTAGACAAGTGACAAATCCTTAATTCAAAAGTAAGCGTGTTCTTAGACGGTATTCAATCCTATCAGGGTATAATAAAACTAATTGCCGTTTACAATGTGTTTATTTTGATAGGGTTATGATAGGACAGGTTGGACCTTCCAAGAACAGCTCTAATCTACGGCTCAACACTGCCACCATTGGTCGAATAAAAGACACGCATGCAATTTATTTTCTGGAGGAAAAAAAGGTGCTTGTTTGTTTAAGTGCGTGTCTAAAATTCGGACACTTTATTGGAAGCCAAAGGTAAACCCGAGCTCTTAAATTATTCTGTCGACGACATTTTGAAACGGCAAAGACATTGCATTATACCATTGTAGGACAAAAGGCCGTCTAAGGACAACATTCAAGCTTTGGAATTGACTGAGAATTGTGTTCTAGAACAAACGGTTTACAAAATACTGTCAGTTCTCAATAGAGCTATGTCTCACCTAGTGATAGCGATTATTAGAAGCAGGTTAGCTACTTACAAAGATAAATACATTAACCAGTAATAATATTGTAAATCAGTCAACAAAAACGTATTCGTTTAAGTAATATACAATTATTCGCTTAAGAATACACATGTTGCAGATTGAGAAATATCTGGAACATTACATCATCTGGTAGATTCACTTCAACTCCCAGATCAAGAAGATACTGCACAATATCGTTGTGGCCCGCAGAACAAGCCCAGTGAAGGGCGGTTCTCTGGCCCTGAAAAGTACAACGATATTTTGATTACATTCAAACTTTCGATTTATCAAAGAAAAAAATAGCAAACCATATTATGGATGGGAGTCGAACGATGACTTGTACAATTACCTGGTCCGTTTTGCAGGCGAGTGTTTTATCTGTTATAATGCATTGCCTTAGTTTGTCCATGTGTCCTTCGTAGGCATGATTACAAATGTCCACATTTGATACTGAACCAGCCATCGCAAAGTATGTGTATGCGTTAAATCAAACTATGCAGATACTATAACATAACGTGAACTACGTGAAGCATAAAATATGAGCGATGACCTCGGAAGTGAAAAAATCTGTTTCCGTTCAGGTACACAACTTTTCTCTGCCTTCAAAGTAAAATACCCTCCCTGCTTCGCCACCGGCCGAGAAACAATTCGATGCGTCTAAGACTTTTAATTTGAATACAAGATTGTGGTGCTCTGGATGTAGTATGCTTTGCAGATTGTGGTTGTTGTTTCTCAAAGAAACAACCCGTGTCTTGAAGAAAAACATTGAAAGTCTGAACTCATGGCGTCTACACTGGTAACGTTAAATTAATTTTCTCGCAGTCGGAGTGTCTGTTTGGTTCAACATACAGAAGTCAAGCTAGCTAAAACAAAAAAGGCTAATACACATGCATTAATAAAACACATTTTACCAATCCTCATGGCAGGATTTCAAAACACATGCTGACCAGTCATGCAGGTATGCGGAGGAATTCGTCAACATTTATTATGACTGCATGGATAAAAAAAGGAGGGTGAGTTGTGGGCTTTTTCTTATCTACGACCAGTTGCTAAAACATCCTTGAGCCGACTCGCCTTGGTGGTCGGAAGTTCGGAACATGTGCATATATTAACTTTTTGGATTTGTTTTTGGTTCAATACAGAATCTAACCCGCCTTTACCTGGACAAATCCACCCTGGTGTGGAATGGGAACACAGTTTCGGGCCAGGATGCATTAAACGAGTTTTATGAGACCCTTCCATCAAGCGAGTTCCAGGTTTACACACTGGACTGTCAACCCGTCCATGGTGAGATTATTATAGAAATGTTGCTGAAATCAGTTGAACTTAGTTTTAAGGAATATTCAACACATGTTGAATATTGTATAAAGGCGTATATACGTTCGGTGTATGAACCGCAATCACTCGCATCACAAAGACAGAGTGATCACATCGATTATTTACCCTACTTCACTACAATTAGTTAATTACACATTACCTAATTAGGTAATTGCACATTACCTAAATGTGAGTTATTCATTTTGGTTAAACTTGCTGTAGCTACATTACCATAACCACCATTGGCTTTACAGTAATTGACGGACCAGGTATTTTTAATGGTCCATCAATTTACACTATAGTTGTCCATTTCATAATGGTAACATTCACTTTGGCACTCATTCTGAGTGTATACAGTGTCAACAGCCTACAGGTGTTTTTTAAGTGCACAGTCAACAGCCTACAGATGTTTTTTAGTTAACTTTTTTCTATTTACAGAACAAGCTACCCAGGGCCAGACAACGATATTGGTGGTGAGCTGTGGAGTTGTTAAATTCGAGGGGAACAAACAACGTTTTTTCAACCAGAACTTTCTGCTAACAGCGCAGGCTACACCGAACAGTGAGCAGCCTGTCTGGAAGATTGCCAGTGACTGTTTCCGTTTCCAAGACTGGCAAAGCTAAACTTTTCCTGGAACATTTTTATTTTCTCCCTTCTCTTGGATACCCCCAACCCCCACCGTAGGGCTCAACATACCAACATTTATTATGCCTTTTTATTTTAAATAAAATAAGCCACAAAACCCTTTACAAAATGACATTTATTTACCACGTTCTGAACAAAGCATGGGCCTCCAATGACGGCATACATTTAACAGCACAGCACAACCTATTTGAAAATGACTGATTTATGTACCAATTCGGTAGACATTAAATGTCTTCATTGAATCGTTTACCATAATGGCAGCATTTCTGAGACCGAAATAGTCTTCTAATTGAGGTATAATATGCATAAAGCTGTAACGTTATACCAGTTACCACTGTAGCTTATGCCAAAAACAAGAATCACATGCGAATGGTTAACCTCGGAGTGCTTATACTTAAATAAATAATTTTAAGAGAAGCTTGGTAAAACAGTTAAACGGATGTACTTTATTCATAAATAGCCCACTATTGGCCAAGTTCATATATTAAAACATTAATCTTCCTGAGTCCTGTTGAATCCTATACATTTGGTTGGACATTTCCAATGCATTAGGACAAAAACAATGCTTAAAGCAACTTCATGTTTGGCAAGGGAAACACAACTGGAAAGCATGGAGAGGAGACATGAGCCTACCTGACCAATGCTGAATTTACAAGTACTGACAGTAAGACGGTATTTTCCTTAATCCCTTGTGAACATGACATGTCTTTTGAGCATGTCTTGTAGCATGGGTACGATTGCAACATTACATTTTTGGTAACTTAGTGCAACCTACTTCTTCATGACTAAACATGGGCACTACTGCTGACAAAAAAGGCACAGTAACGTCAACAATCCACCACAGCAAGAGCAATGGACACCTTGAATTTAAATGTAGGTATGGCGTGAATATCTAAATGGAATAAGTTAGAACGGTTAAGCAAAAAGCTACACACAAAAATTTAAATAACTTGACGTTAGTTAAAAAGATTTTCTTCAAAGGATGGCAGTTCAGTGCTGTCATCTGATATCCTTCGATAAGAACAACTGGTTCTGTTGGGATCTAGTTTACCGGGAAACCTCTCGAAACTAGTTTACCTCAAATCACAACATCGAAGAGCAGCACTGCTTATCGAGCGACCACTTCTACCTACAGAGTGAGCTTTTTACGTTTTTCTGTTCCACACAAATGGCTGAAGACCTGAAAGGCTCTTTTGAAATATTATGTACATGAAATTAGTGGCATTATGGCATCAGAGTTGCTCTGCTGGAGATGAGGGGGAGAGTGGCACACCTATTTACCCCCATACATTCTCTCTATCTGGTGGAGATAGTGGTTCTTCAGCTCTTTTCTCTTCAGCTTGAAGGCGTCTGTGACCAGACCCGTTTCTGGGGTCCATGGCTCAGGACTCAGGTGGACCTTCATGGGGGTCTCGAATCTTTGCATTTTAACTAGATGGAGGAGAAGAGGATATATAGAGAGGGTTGGGTTCAGTGATGTTCATCTACACCTGTCACACATGGCTTTGACTTGCATATTGTTTCCAAAGCACTTTTGTTTCCCTTTATCAAAAGGCACGGGCAAAGCTGTGTAGCTTTAACCACACTCGTGGAAAAGGTACAACCGAGGAAATGGCGTCTGATAGAAGCGCAAAACCTCTGCAGCTAGGCAAGCATTATGGATCATTGGTCAATCTGCAACATTTAAGAAAATGACAAATTATCTCTTACTGGAAGCGGCAACCTTCTTGATCTCATTCAAAACATGTCTCTCCATGTCTGGATGGGTGCAGATCTCCTCCCAGTTTCCTACGATGCCTCTTTGCATGGCGAGTGCAGTCAGCTGCTTCTGGTTGGGCACCACAAAGCTGATGACGTAGTTCTGGTCACTGAAAATAAACAGATCATTAAATTTCTATATCTAATGCATCAAGGTTTTGCATAGGGATGCCCCCGGCTGGTAGACTGATCTATCCAGCATACAACTAGTAATGTCACTTAGTTCCAGTGCATAACGGATTTTAAAACGGCTAATCAAACTAACAGCTGGTGGTAAAATAGGGGCCCCTTAATAGTGGTATGTGGGATACAGGGTACCTTCGTGGGCATGTATAACATTAACCCCTGGTGTATGTCTGGTGCGGGCAGATGTGTTTTTTACTTTTTGTGTGACAAAAAAAATAAGATAAAATCAGTATACAGTATATATTCCATTGTATATTGTTCACAATAAATAATCGAATCATGTGAGACACACCAATATTAGGTGTTCAAAAGGATATCGAGTTTGACCTCTTTGCCGAACCAAGTACATAGTCTTATGAGGTAGAGGTGGATTCATTTGGCAAAACATCATTGAGGCAGGCTGACGATCAAGAAGTTAACTGACCTGTTTGCGTAAGCACAGATGTTGTCTATGAGGGAACAGTTCTTCAACACCGACTCCACTTTGCCCAGAGATACATATTCCCCTGCTTGCAGCTTGACCAAGTCCTTTTTACGGTCTATATGGAACAACACAATTGCATTCATCGCACGTTACCACTTGTGGTGGAGATGAGAGCCGCATGAACGTCATAAGAGAGTACTTAAAACTGAATGGCTGTTGAAAACGAAGCATCAATGGCTCTTAAGTACCCCGTCATCTGAAAAGGCACACGGGGAGCCGTAGAGAGCCAGGGGGACGGAAAAACCCAATTCACACATACCCACTATCTGGAGGCAGCCGTCAGGGTGAATTTCCCCCACATCCCCCGTGCAGAACCACCGTTGGCCATTCTCGTCAACGAAGAAGTCCTGATCGCCGTTCTCGTGCCTGTAGTAACCCATGGTTACGTTGGGCCCACCGATCAACACCTCCCCTCTGGGGTGCGGCATGTCCTTTTTGGTGTAGCCACCTGTTAAAAAACAATTAATAAAGTAACTGGTATGTGGGCCTGGAATTCTATGCATGTAAGTAATGTAATTTGTGTAATGTACTACTTGAGTCGTTAAAGGCATGCAGTGTGTACGGTAATCATGTGAACCCTCATGTGACCCTTTTTGTATCTTCTCAATACCTTCTGCCCAGTCTCGGAGTCGGACCTCACAGCATATGAGAGGAGAGCCCACTCGACCGGTGCTGATGTCTGCAACTATACAATAAAGAAAAACACAACATCTTGGGTTTTAGAAACATTACCACCACACTCATAATCTTCTGCTTGATTTCCAACCCAAAAGGTTCTTG
Organism: Gadus morhua; assembly: GCF_902167405.1. Lineage (NCBI taxonomy): Eukaryota > Metazoa > Chordata > Actinopteri > Gadiformes > Gadidae > Gadus > Gadus morhua. The sequence goes on from NC_044057.1 coordinate 21,544,804, forward strand.
GTTTAAACCCCCAAGTTCACAGTCTACCCGTTTGCATCTTTGAGCAAGGTGACTAACCTAACCAGCTTCTTAATTACAGAATCAATTTGGTTGAAAGAATATTCAAATTACCAAACATTTTTATAGTGTGTGGAGTGTTTGGAGTGTGTGTGTAGTGGAGTTTTTTGATAAATGGTTTAGGCAGCCTCACTTGGCCCAAGTCAGGTTGATTGGATTCTAGGGTTGGGTGAGGCTGCATGCCTGTGGTGCATTCAGTAATAAAGACAAGCAGGTTAAACAGCCGCCAAACCAAGCCCCAGATTCCAATCAAGCTGACTCAGGCCAGGTATGGCTTCTTAAACCATCCCACACAGTCAACATGGAGGGGGATGCGATATATTCCTGAACGACATCATTTCACCAAGATCTAAAGAGGCTCACCCTCTGTGATAGTTCCTGCTCCACAGGTCTCGGTGAGGCCGTAGCCTTGTCCCACGGGACAGCAGAAACACACGTTCATGAAGCGCTGGGTGACGGTGGACAGGGGGGCCCCGCCCGACAGCATCATCCGCACGCGCCCCCCGAGCAGTCTGCGCACTTTCTGGAACAGCAGCCTATGGAGACGTACGAGAGGCTGAGTGGCTGAGTGGCTCGGGAGAACATGCTTCAACAGCAATCTTTGTTTATACAGGGCACTACGTGTTTGTGTATAGGTGCATTAATTTATGCATGGCTCTGGCATTTGTTTATATGTATGCGCACAAGTCATTGGTAGGCCCACAGGCTGGACTTAATTGCCGGGGCAACAGTATAATTAGAGTCAAACAAAGATGTAGGTGTGTGTGTGTGTGTACAGTAGAAACGGTGGAAATACCATCTACTGAATGTTAATTGGAACAATAATGGTTGGGTGCTTACGCATTGCAGAGGGGTGCATCATAGCCCCTCCTGATCTGCTCCAGTTTGTAGTTGTATCCCAGCGTGAACAATGTGCGCTGAATGAAGCTCATCTCCTGCACTTTACTCATGACGTTCTTATTGATGCGATCCATGATCTCCTGGTGAGGAGCAAAGATAAACAGGGATTAGAGATGGTCTTCACCCCGGGTGAGCAGGACGAGAGGAGAACAGCTCAGGAGGAGAAGGTAAGAGGAGCACTGACGGAGGGAGGACGTGGATAACACAGACGGTGGTCTATACGTAAGGGCTTCTTACTGGTACTGCAGCCATCAGGGTCGGCTTGAGGACGGACGAGTCTCCCTTGCTTCCCTTCTTTATCTTGGTGGACTAGATATGAAGAACGAAAACGAAAATGTAAATGATAGTATGTAATTGTCATTTAAAATATTCATCCTTGAACAACTCTTTTTCTGCTTTGGGATCAAAATGAATCGTGTGCAGGGACAAGGGACAGGGTTCGAAAATGATCCTTGGCTAGAACCGTTTCACGCACTGTTACGGTTCTCTGCATTCACTGTGACAAAAATAAATCGCAAATCTGCTTGTGATTATGATATGCATCATTGGAGAAGTGGGACAACGGGGTTACCTGATCCGATAGTGTCTGTGGGGAAGAGTAGCCGATTCTACACCCGTACGTCAGGCAGGAGATCTCCGCAGTCATTTCCAAAACGTGAGCCAGGGGCAGGTAAGCAATGTATGTATCCTTGGGCCTGGTAGGCAAAGAACATCCATTGTTTTCCCTTGTCAACAACATAATTTGTATACCTCGTCAACAACAAAGCAAATTTACTTTTGAAATGCTAACTATATGCAAACAGCATTGATCAATATTTGTAACGGTCAAAAACACATGAGGCTTTCTGAAAAATGGTTGTGAAACATGGGATGCATGCTTTGTTTGCGTTTCCTGGGATGAAGCTGCGGGCATGAGTGAAAGACGACAGACGATTTGACATGATCGCAAAAGCCCCCTATTCTCACCCGAGGCCAGGAATACGTTCGCACTGGCCGGTCATGCCGGCGATGATGTTACGGTGGATGATCATCACGCCCTTGGGCCTCCCGGTTGAGCCGCTGGTGTACATCACCATGGCCAGGTCAGACGGCTGAGGCTGCACCACCGGCATAATTACTGGAAGACAGTGTCATAAATATTGAGACTGTAATGGTGATTAAGGGCTATACAAATATAATTAAATTGAAGACAGGCGGTAGGACAGTAGCCTATTAGGTGAGAGTGTCCAACTTCCCAACGGTTCTTTGAACCCCAATGTCTGCAGTCTACACAGGGAAGGCCTAATGCCAGATGCCTCAACTCCTACCTGGCAGGCATCTAAAATAATTCACTCTGACTGCTTAATGTGATAATTAAATAGTAAGTAATCTTCAGAAGTACCCTTACAACTAAAATGAATGTCTAGTCTGCATCAGCTGAGGCTAGGAAGTATCACTTCTAGTATCACTGCACTGCTTGAATTGCTTCCCTTTTTACTAAATATAAGTTGGCACTTTTGCAGAAAAATAACATTTCAACTAATGATAATAACGATAAATTAAATGTTACAGAAGGCTGTCAACATATCTCTGTAATGAGTCACTCATTTCCATACTGTTTGGGATTATCTGTGTCTCTAGATATATAAGAAAACATAAAAGCCACATAACAGGTAGAAACCTTTGGTCAAATACTCACGGTTTTCAGGCTTTGACCCCAGTTGGCGGACACTCTGCATGCTGTGCATGGTGAGCCCTGCTGGGTAACCTTCTGTGCCCACCATCTTTTGGTCCACGTAAATGATATGCTTCAGCTTTGGGATCTCTGATAGCACATTCTGGATGAAGAGAACAATGGCTTTCACAAATACATGCAAAAATGTGTTGTTCATCTATTCAGGTTTGAATGTAAATATCATCTGATCGAAGATAGTCACAATAAAGCACGCAATGCAAACTACACTGGCCTGTGGTCATAAAGAGGATCTAGTAAAAACGATTTGTGCCATGCTGGGATGCATCCATTTTCTGACCTTGGAAGTTACATGCATTTGCCTGGGCTAGAAAACACTAGTGAAAACGAATCAGTGGTACTTTCGTCCAAAAACCTACTACAATATTATGGAATTTTAACTCCCTGGCACAGGCAAATTCAAATTTTGTTTGCCCTCTAACCCGCTCAAGTTTTTGTGAATTTTTTAAGTTAATCGAACTTGAAGCATCATTCCTGTGCAGTCACTTCCATTGGTTTTACAAAAACCAAGTAACAAAACCAAAAGAATAGTTTAAGCTCCAGAGCATACAATTATTGCTTGTTACAGTTGACATTGTAATGGTTTTGGATTAGTTTGATTCTGTTGATTCTGTTGATTTAAATAATTTGGTGTTATCTCAGCATTAAAGTATATACCCAAGTTTATATGTCTTATCTATGTCTTTATCCATTTTAATAGGTTTCAAAGGAGCACTTTAAGTTAGCATTTACCTTAGAGTCTATTTTTGTTTGCATTCATACTTTGTATCTTAATTGTAAAGTTTATTTTATTTATTTTTTTAATTTTGTATTTTATCCCGTGTTTTTCCATTGCTGCTTGGCTGTTGCATCAAACACGTTCTCCTACAGGGGATTCAAAAAGTTGTATCTAATCTAATATCATTGTCATTATATAATGATATCTAAAAATATATTTTCGCTGCTTCCTTTCCACTGCCATGCTGGTATTCCTAAATGTAATTATTTCTATATAAATATGAGAGGATCATGATGATGTTCAGCTTTTCATGCCACGTTTAGCAATATATCTTAACATTAACCGGCATAGGGCTCACCTTTAGTTTATTCTCCAGTAAGTCAGCGCTGGTCACCAGATGTGTCACTCCGGTCTCGTTCAGGCCAAACGCCACCGCCTCCTCTCCCAGGGTGGCGTAGAACGTCACCACTGTAGCGTGAACAATCAGTAATCAGCTGCAAGGCCTCAATTATGGACGTGTACTGATCATACCATGACTCAAATAAGTTTCTGTAAAGGCCTTCCTCATAATTAAGCTGTTAAACCCATTATTGTTGGTCATTAATGTCCCAATGAGCACACTTTACGCCCATAGCCAATGTGGTAATTTACATGAATCACTTTTGAACTAACCCATTGCATGTGCCCCATACAAGACTTGTATTAAAAAACACTGATGCAGAGCAGTGTGACTTGGGGGGGTGGGGGGGGTTCAGCGTTGGTTTCAGCGCTACTTACAGGGGAAGTTATATCTGAAGCATGCCTGCGCCGTGATCATCCACTCGGCTCTGGTCTCACAGAAAATAGCCACCGTGCTTTTGGGCTCCTGGCCCAGAGCAGCAAGCCCGCTTCCCAAATGACAGACCATGGTGTCCACTTCCTGGTACGAAAGCCAGCGATACTCACCCAAGATAAGCTGAAAGGAGAAATAAGAATCATCATATTTTAATCTCCAACCCTTTACGATTGGTCAACACTCGGTAAATTGGGGTAAAAAAAAAAAAAACACAGAGGCCTACCTTTTTAAACACCTTCCCACTGGGTTGGACCTCATTCTCTTTACTCAGAACATCCCTGGTGCCGAGGCAGTCGGCCTGCCCGAAGCGCTGCACGGCGTGCTCAAACAGCTTGGCCAAGGTGTCCTTGCCGGGCAAGTCTTCTCTAGCCAGAGAGTCGAAGTGATCCACGGAGCGGTATGGCCCCTCTCTGTTCCCTGAGGTGGTTCTGGCCTTGATCCGCACGGACCGGGCCTTCTTGGTCCCAGCGTTTGTCATATAGTACCATGGCAGGAAGGAGATGAGGGAATACAGCCACACCAGTAGATGAACGGGGAACAGCAGGACGAAGTGCAGAGCAGAGCCCACGGACAGACCCATAGCGTTGGCTTTGATGGTCTGGCTAGGGGTGGGGGGGGGGGGGGGGGAGGGGGGGGAGGCGTGAGGTTGGAGGAAAGGGGAAGAAAAGGCAGCTGGCCGACTAGTTTAAGAGGAACTAGTCTAGTTTAGGGGGGATCAAGGGGAAATTAACCCTGAGGGAGAAACATGAATAACGTTTGTCCTTGATGTTAAGTCATGTTAAGATCATCAGCTGGGAGGAGAAGATACGATGACCATGGAATCCCATTCACACCTAAAGAAGCAAATACACAAACATGTTAAGACAACAAGCAATAGTACAGTTCAAGAAGGTGATCGGATGAAGCTACAGTCTTTACTCGTCTCCTTTCCAACATTAAAGGTGATAAATGTTACCGATACCTCAGTTCCCCCACTTCCTTTACCTACATGTACGGACAGACCTTTGGCCTGCCTATCTCAGGCAAAATTGACTTGAGCTGCTATTCTTTAGTTCTCTATTAAAACGAATGGTTCACTAAATGACAGAGGGATATCATTAAACTAGTCAGCCCAACTGACTTTCAAGAAGATACCCTTGATTATCAGTAAATGATGGTATCATTGCCCCCCCCCCAATGTCCAAAGCTCATCAAGTCAGACTAATAACAGGGCTGCTAACAAGATATCTCTTTAGGAGTCACCCAACTTGATGGCCGGAGAAAGTACACTCAAATCTTAAAGCACAGGGTGACCTCAAAAGTCAAAATGGATCTTCAAATAAGTCCTCTGATAGCAAGCAGCAATTATAATTAAAAAAATATATATATATACTTCCGAGCATACACTGATTGAGGCCGAGACACATGTCAAAAAAGTGATACCAAAATATATAAAGATACATTTTAAACAATTGTTCCGTGCAATAACGACCTGTTAAAATTGATACTTTGTCCTTTGGCGTTGATCTTTGTGTATGCAAATAACCTTTTGAATGGAAACGCTTGTTCGATTAATCCAATGAGTCATTTCCATTCAGCCTTTCTTGTTAAAGTTCTCCAGGATATTGAGTCAGAAAATCACTCCCGGAACTCATTCCGTTTTGATTTAACAGCGTGATAGACGATATGTGTAACGTAAAAGCACCAACCCCTCATCCTGATGCCAGGTGGATAATAAAGCAGGCACACGTTGCTCTCGGAACATAGGTCCGCTAGCAGTGTAACGTTAACAATTACTACACCATGTACCATGTTACTATTGCTCTTAAAGACATACCCTGATGCGAATTTCCAAATGGATCACCATAGTAATACAATTACAATATGCAACTAAATGATAGCCTGTTTGAGTCGCTGGCTTGTCACATCCTTACCTTAGGTAGCCTCACTCCCCGTTTGACAACGTCTCCGCGAGTAGGGAAGAATGACCGAGAGTTACCTCTCCAGCGCCACTGGCAACACGGAACTACTACGTCATCTGATTCCATATTTCTAGACCAATGAGAAAGCAGAGCAGAGCCATCTTCGCGGGGCTGACGACACCGCATACAGTTTTCCCCCTCCCTTTTTTACGCTGCGTTACTATTTGAAGCGATTCTTGCTTTGTACACACTGTGGAACTTATTGAAAAAGAAGCCAGAAGTTTATGCTTAATATTTGTCAAGTCACAAGCAGATACTACTGTGTGTTCACCCTCACTCATTAATTCGTTTTATATAAATATTGATTGTATATTTGTATTGATTTTTATACGAAATTACATCAGAACAGGACAACAAAGATAGCCTCCAAATGTATCCGTTTGCAGCTTTAAATTAAGGAAAATGTAGAATCATACATGTCCCTTTGGTTGATAAACTCGGAAAAATAAATCCTATTTAAACTATCGAATATATTCTAAACATGCACATCTATTCAAATATATTCGTGAGATTAAATGGGTCAGCATCTTCTTCTTTGTCCAGGGTTCCTCCAAATGCATAAATTTGAACATTGACACTGAATTCATTTAGAAATACAAGGGGGGTTAATTAGCTAATGACGTTTTCAAGATATGATCAGAAAAAAATATACTTTGCATGTAGGCTACACTTTAAATTAAAACACAATGAATAGGTAGCATAACAAACAAGACCTTAAGTTCCTTGATCTAAACATTATAAACTATGAGCAATCTGCATAGCCTACAAACCTTTGTAAAAAAGACTACATACATTTAAATTGTCTTCTAAATAATTTGCCAATGGTTGTTATTACTCGATTTCACCTGCAGATGTAGAAGTTATCATCATGGAAAATACATTCGTTTTACAAGTTATCAATCTCTGAACGCTGGTTCATTGCCATGTCACATTCTGTCACATTCAGTTTCAGCGGTGTAGTCTTTTCTAAAGACGTATCATGGCTCGGATGGCATGTTAATGGTTGGTTTGACCACTGATTCAAAGCAACCATTATTGACACTTAGGCTAGCCAAGATGAATAGCTATTACTTAGAATAACGTTTAATGTATTTCAGGATAAACAATGGTTATAACATTAAAGATGACCATGATTAATGTATTATTTCAAGCAAATAGGCGTATCTTTGTATTGCTTAATGCCAATAAAGGTGTAATTTTGCTCATCTTAAATTTAAATAAATCATCCTTATGATTATTATGATGATGATCATAATTGTGGTGCGGTTCCCCCTCCTGCTCACCAGTTGTCCGGATATAGTTTACGATCCGAATACAAAATTTCTCTCAAGGAATCTTTTATGAACGTATAGGGCGCGCTCTGGTGGTTGTTGGGGGGTTCCTTCTCTTGGTGAAGACAGACATGCAGTAGGCCTATCACAGTGTTTCAAAAATATATATTTTTTTTCCTTCCTTCATCAATTATTTTTAAACAGCATTTTATTAACACACATTAATAAGTTAACACATTAACTTATCCATTCAATTTGTAGCAGGCCTATATGTTCAAGTACACATGAGCAGACCACTAACAATGTTTGAAAACATGTTTGCATTAATTCAGCAGAACGTACAAGTTTGTCAAGAAGGTTGAGTCAAAGTTATATTCACATATTGTGGCCTGGAAGCGTCGTTAGGAGGCTGTATTGTCAAACTGTGATCCTCTGTGTAACTTTCTGTCAATGGTTGACTTGTTAAACTCATATAGTGGCTTAACGTTTAGTGGTAGGATCTGACACTAGATATGATCTATCATTTATGGAAATCGATGTCTGGTCCTTGTTGTTAAACATGTCATAATGTGAAATATAATATGAGATTAGAAAAAGTGTGTGTGTGGGTGTGGGTGGGGGGGGGGGGGGGGGGGAGGGGGGGCGCACGTCCCCCCACTGTATGTGGCTATACTACGCGCTTGAATAATCATTGCGGAAACCTGCATTTTTTCCATACATTATTATAAATCTCAAGGGTGAAAAAAATATATATATATATTTGATTTTTTTAGTATGGCTATGGTGAACATCACTTGCCTCCCCCATAGTACAGTAGTTTGACACTGCAGAGCATTTCGGGAAACCCCATCCAAGTTCTTACATTCTGTCAAGAGGCACGTGATGTTACATGAAGACACAGTGGCATGGACGCTTCCATACCAGTTGCAACTACCAGCAGCTGTCATGGAAACCACTCCCTCTTTTTTGGCAAGGAGATCGGGATATACTAACGCCACATCCTCGAACAACATGAGACTATCTAACACATACACATTTTTTCAAATTGAAATTCCCGCTGCTCAGACCAGCAAACACAGGCTTGGAGCTCAAAACGTTGTGTGTTAAAACATGATGTGAAACGGAAAGTATCAGACTGGAACTGCCTTAATGGACTGTTACTGTTGATATGTGTCCATGTGTACAGGTTTAACATAACATGTATGTCTGAGAAAACACACACACACACACACACACACACACACACACACACACACACACACACACACACACACACACACACACACACACACACACACACACACACACACACACACACGCACACACACCTACCTCTATTTATACAGTTGCCCCGGTAATTAAGTCCAGTCTGTGAGTCAGTCAGACCTCCGAGAGGTCGGGGGGGGGGGGATCAGAAATAGAAGCTCTTTCTATTGCTGCAGCCGATGGTGGGGGGCACACAGAGCCAGGTTTGGGGGAGGATTTGATGCTTACGCAATTAAGACCTGTTTACAGAGGCCAGTCTGGGAGCAACATTTTCCATAACAGAGGAGGGAGCTTTCTGATGGCCGAATAAATCACAGCAAAACAAGGGAAAGGGTGTCCATGAGCACGTGGTGCACACATTAGGCCTACAATCAATAGCACCTAGTGTCTTACAGTGCATGGGCTTCACGCTTGCATAAAACATTAAATGGAGGATGTAAAGTTTACGGAAGACATTATGTGCCTATATAAGATATATAAAATATAAGCATGACATTTCAACTAATAGTCCCAATGTATGCTCAACATGCAACAAGTTTAAGTATGTCAGCTTTATCAATGATGTTGTGGTTGTTGAGGGAAAGATGGAAAGAATCAACCAGTGCATCACACAGAAAAATAAAAAGTTAGGTCACTGCCCTTTTGATGAGGGGTTTAGGTGGCCTATGTATTTTAATACCTGCGTATATGCTTATAGGAAAAATAACAGGTGCACTTTAAGGTGTATTGTGTATACACAATGAATCATATCATTTGCCTGACACCTTTGTTGTTAGTTCTAAAATCACTTAATACAATCAATTAGAATTGTGCATTTGTTGCAATTAAACAGAATTGTGTTGCACATGTTCCTGGGAAATTGGCATTAGACAACTAGACATGATTTAAAATTGAGCACAAACTTGCAAAACAATGAAGTGGAACACAAATTCCATATATGTTCCTTGAAATTGGACCAATTCCCATGATTCATTGCACATTGGCTGTCCATACATCATCGGTGGGACAAGGGGCTGGAACAGCTGAGCCCTCTGACCCTCATCCCCCATTGTATCTACAGAGAACTGTTTATCAGTTCACAGACAGAGGCTGTCACAGAATGAACGTTGAAACGATCCCAACAATCAAGTTTTTCAACTCACAAATCACGGGCTCAATTTGCTTATAGCACATGCAGCAATGCATAAAAAATACAGAACAAAAGTGAATTACATCTTTGTTGTCTAGCCAGTTGCCAAAAGGCCACATGTATTTAATCAGTTTGGAACTACCAAAGTAAGTTTATTTATTATTTCTTGGATTTTGTAAATATTTTTGGGGTGTGGAAATTCCTGAACTCATTCTCTATAAATAACATGACAAAGAAACCAGGTTTGAAGGTTATAAAAAGTAAATATTGCATAAACTAAAAGTGGTCACTTGTCAATAGAGCTATACAGACATGTGACTGAGTACTCTAAATGTAAAGGACTCTGAATGGCATCCATGAGGCCCTTACACAACCCCTCAGTTCACCGTTAGCTAAACAGCAGCCATTCAGTCACATGACTTGAAATTTGCGATTTTACAACCCTGTAAATCGAATTCAAGATCCTTATCAGAAATATGACATGAACAGTTGGGCAAAACTGGTGGAAAGTATTAGAGTACTTTACATGCGTTACATCCAATTTGTCTGGGTTTAATAAAGTACCATAAGGTAAGTATCTTATAAATTGGCATTTATGTTGATCATAGTTGTATTCAACTAGGGAGTTTAACCAAGTTCTAGACATGCTCACCTGCTATTGGTGAAATGTGCTACCCACACTATTAATAAACACACACCGTATGTAAGAATATACCTGAAAGATTTAGGGCTGGTAATGAAAGGTTACTCCTCATTGTCATGTTTGCATGCAAGGGTTGACTAGGGAAGGACATGTGTATCTCAAAGTTAAGGCAACAATTCAATGTCATCACTTCAACCAAAAGCATTTGATAAAAGCTGATATTGACTTCCTGCCAAGATAGCTTTATTTCATTCACAGCCAATCCAAACCCTTGTTTTGGACACACAGCTGAGCCCAGACCTAAATTATTTATGCTGATGTAGAAATTCCTGTTGGGTTTCTTACCATGGGTGAGGTTTTGCAGACATAGAATGCATTGATACAACCTTGTAATGGTATGCACCATACAATGCAAGGGAAGACAACCCCTTACGCATAAAGGAAAAAAAAAAAATCTAAGTGGCACTTACTTTTTCCCATGCAGCCACCATTTTGTTTACAATAATTTGAAAGAGCAATGTCTGGAGAGCTCAAATAGATCCACCCATGGCCCCATCAATCAAGGGATCTTTTCACTACTCAACTGAATTGGCTCTATGGATAAAACGATGGAAGAAAAATCAGGTGGAATGGGCACCGCACAAAAAGGACACGGTACAGGTTCATCCAAAACAAAGAAGAACGAATGACTTAACAGCACAATTGAAGATGTTTTCGTTTTTTATTTTGAAATTAATTACAGCCGTTATCCCTCCAACTTCAGCTAATCCCCCCGAATGGCGGACTACGTGGACAGTGGGGGGGCGAGGCGTTGAGGCCGTCACCACAGCCTTTGACGCCTTGTGATCTACTGTGTGTTCTGCTGGGAGCCCCCCCCCCCCCCCCCCAACGTCCCCTCTTAGGAAGAAGGGTGGGGAATAGCTGCTGTGGGAATGAGCCACATGCATTGTGATCGATTTAACGTAAATGCTTCTACGAGTGGCGTTCCCTCGCATAAAAAAAAAAAACGCAACGTAGAACCGTGTTCTTATTTACAAAAAAACGTTAAAAAATACCATCTGAAAAGAAGGAGAAAAAGAAATAAAGAACCGACTCCCTGGTACAACTTCCTGCTGCCGCTCTGAGGAGTTATCGACCAATCCTTTCATTTCAACAGGAATCATGCGATTGGTTGTTTTATTTTTTTTCTGGGGGTTAGTAGCACCCTAAGTTTATTCTTTTTCCATTATTTTAGTTTCCTTAAATCAGGAGATTTATGTAAAAAAAAGAAACAAGTTGAAAAAAAGTTTACATATATATTTAAAAAATATATATGTATATATTTAACGCATGAGAGTCACTGGAGACCACAGAGGCGCTGGAACAAAAGCACTCTCTCCATGGGAGGTAGAATCGACTCAGATGTCCATCTCGAACTGGTTGTCATCTATGAGAGAAAATGATAAAGGGGGGGGAAATAAACAATGATCATTAGCCATCTAGTTTGGACGAGTATCCACTCTCAGGCAAATGACAATGGATTACATTCATCCAGTAGCATTCAGACTCAGGACATTCGGGAATCAAAGTGTCTTTTGCTCCTCATCACCTTTGAGTTACATTACCTTTTGTGTTTCGAGACTACTGTCTGCCCAAAATAACAACACCAACATTAATCCATGGCATTGTAATATAAGCGCTGGATGTTCAACACTGCCCATGAAAATCGGCATTGATCATAATCAAACAGTGCAGTACAAATTTAATCAAATTACTTAAATTGGCATACGAGATGCAAAATGTATCATTGATTGTACAACTGGTCATGACTTGTAATCTTTAGATGTATATTTATAGTAATACGTGTTTATTATTAGTTAAAGAAAATGCTAAATGTTTCAGATGCCTCATGTTTTGATTAATGACCGTTTGGGTGGAATGTGTACTGCAAATTGCTACTACTATATAACTTGTAAGATTTTCAGGGGAACCAATTATCTTTCCCATTAGGGAACCATTAGCACTAAATCTGTGGTACATTGTTGTTCCAAATGGTCTTGGAAGATATTTCCAGACAAATTATTCCAAGATTACCATGCTCGACTCAGTTTTCTTTTTAGGGTTTTTGAAAATCGACTTCAATTATACAGTACTTTTCACACCTGTGACCACTCAAAGTGCTTCACAATAATTGCCTCACCTTCAACCCTTCATACACCAAGTCATGCACATTGGTGCCAACCATGCACAGCATCAGCGACCCCTTCAAGGCAATTGGGTTTGCCGTCTTTCTCAGGGACCGCACAGACACCAAGCTAGGAGGAGACTGGGATCTAACCAACAACTCTCTGGTTGTCAGACAACCTGCTCAACCTCCTGAGCCACTGCCAAAAAAGGCCCCAGCAAGTATGAGGTCAACAAATAGGCTCAGGGAGGTATAGTGGAGCGAGACGAGATGCATGGTAGGACAAAATCTAAATATTATTACTCGGCTTCGGTTTTAGATCTGTCAAGTTACTTTAAATGCCAACATTACGATAGAAGGTAATTATTTAACAGACTCTACAGAGACCGCTCTGGCCTACTTTTGAAATTGTTGACAGCAACGTTAATCTCATGAGGGTGACAACCAGTGACATTTGCCCCCAAACTCAACCATATACACTGAAGAACGTTAGCCTGACACAACACAAGCCGAAACGTATACGTCTTGGCAGGTGTGCTGTCCACATACATATAGACCAAAACATTTAGCAACCACTATGAAGCCTTTACCTCTTGTTCAGGACAGTGGCAGTGGTATACGTCTATGTGCATGAAAGTAATTGGCTACTTATATATCCCTCCCCTGACCAACAGGAAAAACTCAATTGCAGGGTTTGAAATTGACCCAGACTTGACCCAGAACAAGGACCTCGTTCCTCAATCTGGTATTCCCAATTCTACCTCTCCCCTGGATATAGACGAGCATGTGTTTTTGCACAATTGAACACGATGCTGAGCACTATGCTGATCTTGGTCATTTTGCACCCCATATCCATGTGGGGTTCCCTTTAGACCACTGAATACGAGTGCACGTGCGTGTGCTGCACTTATGTACCTGCGATGTCCTTCTCCTCCTCCTCCATCTCCTCTTTGAGGTCTTGCAGTTTTCCAATTGGGTGTGTAGCCGGGACTGTCACTCCTGGGATCTGGGGCAGACAGCAAGGGGGGGTCTTGGCGATGGGGGAATTTCGGCACTCAAGCAAAAACTTCCTGTCGTAGATGATGCGGGTTCCTGTTTTCAAGAAAGTGGAAGGAAGTCTTTTTTTATGCAAAAATATAAAAAAGACCCCATAGTATTGACATAAGAGGTAATGAAATGGAGCAACATAGTTAGTGAGACCTTTCATATTTTGGTTGACTTCGCTTTGATTTGTTTTGACTCAACGTCGACTAAAAAGGGAAAGTCAAGAGTGCCCAGTGTCATGCAGGCCACGGCCAGATTGGACCCATACCAAACACACCCCGTGTGTTTGGTAGGACGAGGGGGGGCAGCAGTACAGTGCTGGAAGGAGGGGAGGAGGCAAACCGCCACCCTGAGTTCTAGGAAATCTGGGAACATGTTCCTTCTTTGCATCAGACAGAAACGAGACTCGCCCCACACGTGGCAGCTTGAGCGTGCAGCGAGCGACCCTGCTGCAATAATAACACTGAGCCCAGAACTTTTTTTACTCAAGTTCGCGTTTGTTGTTTCTCATTTTATAAAAGTCGAACACAGAAGCAGACCGAGTTACATGGGGCAATGCAGGAAGCCAACATTTCAGCTCCCAACAGAAGCAAACTATCCCACTGAAAACACCACACTGCTTGGCTCAATGTGTTGTCTTACAACACATAGAGCCGTTTGTGTTGACCATGGGTGTGGTATATGCATATTGGAGTTGTAGCTACTGAAGTGCAATGTACAGTATCAGTTCTCTATGCTGTAGGAAAAACATGTTATGCAATGGTGGCTTGTGAGCTGCCTATCCCGGGACAAAGGGGGAGGCACAGAGGGGTGGGGGACAGATGGAATGTAAACTAGCATAAGAAAGCTAGCGGGTAGTAGCAGGCCTTTAAAATGTGAAGTGACACAATACAGACAGACCCTTATGGCAACTCCCTTATAGGGACGGTATGATGAAACCGCATGCTTGCTTGGCCTCTTTTCAGTAACTTACATTGATTAGAAAACATAATAACGATACGATAGCTCTGCTTTATCAACACAAGCTTATCTCGCTTGAACATATGGATATATAGCATGATTTGGTTTAGCGAGTAATACCATATCTGCTTTTCCTTGTCATTGTGTACTGCTTGGTACATAGTGTTCTTTATCGTAACTATAACCACGAGTTTTACAGACTGCCGTCAAGGCCAATCACTCGCCTCCTCTTGACAGCTGAGGTAATATGCCCACTCCCAAGTGGAGGTCACAGGGTAGCAGCCAGCTCGTGATCCATGGTGTGTTGTTTACATTACAGTGTATTATCTGAATAAATAGGCCCTGGGATCACATTTTCGCCCCTTTGCATACTAAAAGTGATTCATATTTAGTTAAGCTGACCACCGTTTTTTAAGGCATGCCATGCGTTGTTGCACGTAAGGTAAGCACGAGTAAGAAACTTGAAGCCTATACGTGACAACTTGCAAGACGGCCGTTAATCAATCACCATAATTTGTGCATGAGAATTTTTATTTGCATTTTTCGGATTGGTACAATTGTTTCTTTATCCATAACAGAACGTCGTAGCCATAAGAAACATTTGACACAACAGTAACGTTAGAATATATCACGTTGAATATGTGCTGATTGATTTTGTTTTCAAACTATGCCAACTGTGTGTTTGAACAAGCGTGATGGTGAAGTTGTGCAGCACAGCGAGTTCAGCTGTTTGCACGCATGCAAGCGGGCACATCCTCCCCGAACCACGTACACACTTGACCAGGACGAGTAATTAATATGCCAGAATTGCGGTTTAAATGCTTACCTCCAGGCGTAGTAGAGAAAAGGGTCCCGCCGGGTGTCTGGCTGTAGCGGTCGGGCAGTTGAGACCAGTCGTTAAGGGTGAGGATCTTAGTGGGAATGGGGCAGCTTTTATTTGTGTTGGTCGACATGACTATCAGCAGTTGATGGTGGAACCAAAAGTTTTTGAGGGGAAAAAAAAGAAACTGGTTTTATTAACCAGTATGATATAGCGCTTGCTAATTGAATTACACACAAACTGCGCCAGACAGAAACACCTTCAAATGCCGTCCAAAGATCGTTTGAGAACTGTAGCACAGCCCTTGACCAACTAGCGAGCTAACATGACCATGTGCGTAGAAAAGAAACAGACATATTACACAGAGGGCAGGGAGGAATCTTTAGGCTCCGCCCATTCTCCCCTTGTTTAGATTGGGATAAAATGGCCGCGGATCGGTTCAATGTATCAAACAACCATACGTTATATAAGAGCTATTTAGAGAGGAATGGCTCTGGTATAAACTACACGAGGCTCTGGGACGTTATTACATCCATCATTATTTCCACGAGTGGAAGCTGTAATTATGAGCCCACAGCGAATTTGAACATTGCACTCGACTCGGTCCATTCAATGCAAACAATAAGTATTATGATGACGAATATTATTGTTTTATTTTTTAATTCATACATGTTTTTCTAAGTGTAACATAACAACCAAACCTGTAGAGAAGATGAAATACAACAAGATATGTAACGTATTCACCAAATTGGCCAGTTTCTTTTATATATAAATGGGATAAATGGTTTGTAGGTAATAAGGGGTAATGGATTGCAAGCACGATTATAAGTTATAAAAAAATACTTGAAATAATTGTGTAATATGCTGTCATTTATGAACTCTCTCTTAATGGTTGGACCTCTCCAAAGCTCGTGATGTTTTCGAATACACGGGCTGGGCGGTGGCAGTCGTTAGATGCGAATTGTCACGTGGTCCGTTGGGGTGGGGCTACAGTTCACATCAACAAGTGACAACAAAGAAATAGAACCAATTCTACACTTGGATACTCATGCAATATCAGTAACCTATATGAGTTAGCCAATAGACCCCTTGTGCAGTTCATCCCTTGGTAATTGCACGACTCCACATTTCATGAGGGTCCTCCTGATGAACAAATATCAAATTGGCCTAGGCTATATATAAATATTTACCAAAATATAGCCTATTATGTTTATATATATTTTTTTAAATAATATTAAAAAGTAAATAATATACGTATATATAGCCTATGCCCGTCTAAAGTAAAAAAAAAAATATATATATATACAAACATATTATTTTTCTTTTCTATTTTTTTCTTATAGGCCAATATTCTTATACGTATATATATATATATATATATATATATATATATATATATATATATATATATATTGGCCTATATATATATATATAGGCCAACATTTTTGTTGTTTTTGCATCAAGAACCATGATAGGTGCATGATTGTGCCCTCTTGTGGTGTATTTTATTAGTGTTCATTTTATGCATATTTAACTTATACATTGCCGTGGCTTCATTGACCCGAAACGTTTGCGCTGTAGCGTGGACGTCCAAACTCCAAACACTCTTTTTTCGGTTTAGGCATAGGCGGTTCATCTATGAGTCGTTATTATGACGTTTGGTTGGTCTCACAAATCAGACTGACTTAATAACAAAACAAAATACTATATAACCTATATTTCCTTGTATTATGGTTTGATAATAAACTATGAAATTAGACTAATTTAAAATCTGCAGGAATAAATGACTCCTTCTGGTAAAGCTTTCTGTAGGCCTATGTTATAAAGGTGTACTTACTGTAAATATAATATGGATTGTTTTTTACGTAGCCAATCTGTATGCAAATGATTGGATGTGTTACTAGTTTTTTAATTACTTTTTAATTACTAGTAACACAACACATTAATTTTTTGTTAACCCTTTACTTTTGAAAAACAGATGAAAAACAATGCAAAGAAATCCTTGTCAACTTTAGTTGACGCCGAAAGTAGAATCAACTTCTGAAAACTTACAGCACTATCATAAGGTGGTGTTCAAAATTAAATTAAACTTGAACAATATCTAACACTAAATCATTACAATTAAACATTCAGGTCTAGTTTGAGTTCATAATTGTATTGCTCTATCAAAAGGAGTATCTTTCCAGCAGAGAGGCCCATGGTGCATAATACATGTACAGATCAAAGACTGTATGACGAAAAAGTATTTATTAGGACACTTCTTGACGGCACTTTGATTTAAAGGAGCATGATCATGGTAAGGCACAATGGGAACATTCACCAAGCATCTCTATGAGGCAATGAGTGTATATGATTCTTAGGGGAAAGCCTTTTAAATGAACTGGTGTAATGTATATTGTGTATATAATTGATACAATTATCAGGATGACTTCTTCCACGACACTATAACATATATAGGTAAGTAAATATAGGTAGGCTAGATATATCATAACAGCGAAGACCAGTGAAGTTTCTTTTGGAAAAATAAATCAACAAAGAAATATAAAAAATTGGGGTCTCTCGTACGAGAGACCCCAATGCATTATATGAGGACCGTTATATCTGCCAATTTGATTTAATATATCAAATCAGATAAAAGGGCAATAGGCCCACTCCAAATAACTCTTTGACATTGGATTGGATTCCTATTGATTCAGGGAAGCCAATCAAATTGTATTCGATAGCAGCATGTCTCTGTTCCCAGGCGTTGAACATCTGACGACTGGACCCCTGGAATGGGATGCTACAAATAAGCGTTATTATGCGAGGGCGGGACATACAGCTTCACGGGTTTAGCGACGAGCGAGCGGGAGGGACTTCAAATAGTGGGATATTCGTTACAAGTTTAGAAAAAAACAACACGTATCCTCCTGGTCGTTGTCGCTGTGGTTGTTACTTTTTTCATGCTCGAGTATTATTCTCGCTCCCAGATCCCAACCGTTAACGGGTGTACACAGCTCGAGGAAGTATGAGACGGGAACTATTATAGTTCCGGTAGTAGATAACGCTACAATTCATGTTCCTCTCCCAACCTTTTGCACCTCCCCCCTAGCCATAAAACCTCGCCGTTGCTGCGCTCCCATTCAAATGACGTCACGTACCACATTACTGATACGTACTGGTTTTTGGAGACGGCAGGGTCGCTAAATGCAGTAAAACAGAAGTAAACGCCACCGACACACAGAAGGATTGCCACAAAGGATCATTCGGTTGATACGAGATCACTACATTTCTCCATTAAGGTAAGTGCCTTTATTGTTCCCTGTTTTTTTTAGTCCGTATTTGTGATGAACTTCGGGGCAAGGGAAATTGCAACTCGATCGCTAGTGGGCTGTGGCCTGCAGGTGCGACTGGAAATCAGTTAGAATGGCAGAATATTATGTTGGGTTAATAAACATCTTTAGACCGTTATCCAGACTCATATTGGACAATTATGTTATTAAGGTTATCCGAATAGAAAAAAATTAAATCAATTATTGTCCTGTATTTGGTTGTAATAATTCGTGTTCTCTTCAGATAGGCCTACATGTCACGATTTAAACTGCGTTTTCTTGGAACTCTCAGATCTTATCTTCATGCAATGTGTTTTTCTCATATTTTTTGTTTTTAATTTATTCATTTTATGATGTCTAATATTAAAAGCTAGATCTTACAGGGCTCTCCTTGATATTCCAATGAGAGACAGAATATGTATTGGGATAAATGGGAAATTAAAATAGCCTTTTCTAAGGATTGTGGTATTTTATCAATTCTTTTTTTAGTTCCTGCCTTATTACTGTGCCAGTCTGCTATTTTCATTAACATACTATTATTTATTCATGATTTGTACTAAATCGAAATTATTTGGCTATAGGCCCACTGAAGTGTTGTCAGATTGTCTATGAGTAAAGATTCAAACCCCCTATAAACCTATGTATTGTGGCGGAAAATGTTTTGATGTAGGCTTACAGACGTACAGTCAAGTCTAGGTCGTTTTTTGGTGAATCTGAACTTTCGTAAACATCATGCTATATCTTTCCAAGTATATTTATAGGTCCTGGTAAGAATTCAGAGTTGCAGATACATGACCACCACACTACGATCAGATGAAGGAGTTAAACAAGGCGAGACTAGACCAGTTAGACTCATAAACAGGAAGGTGAACAAGAGTTAAGTCATCATGGCTACTCATTTACATCTACGGCATTTAGCAGATGATTTTATCCCAAAACCAAAGCCACTTACAAGAAGTTCATTTGTCGGAGGATAGAGAAACAAAAATACATCTCTGTGGGTACAGTAAGGATGTTCATAGAACAATTACCAAGCAATTACAATTGCTAGAGTAACCCGTTCCCAGTATACAACAAAGATGGCTAAGATAAGTTCCTAAGTACCAAGTGCCAGATCATGCAACTTGATGTTACCATGATGCCATGACGTTGCGACTTCCTCAAATGTTGCATAAGGAAGGGTTTATTTGTCTGTGAAAATACAGCCATTAATACCCAATCGTCCAGGGATCTCTATAGTAACCATAGCCACAGAGGGCTTGACATCTGCCAGGGCCGGCTAGGCTGAATGGCTCTCAGGTGCTGCAATGTTTGGTTTTCATTTCATTGAGTTAGGACAAGAGATTAGGCCTAGGTAATGTCTAACGAAAGACATTAGTAGAAGCCTTTAGGCCTAAGATCAAGATAAAGACACAAACACACACGCGCACACGCACACACACACACACACACACACACACACACACACACACACACACACACACACACACTCTGTCTTTCTTTGTTCCATTTTCTCGATTACGCTTGCTCTCTGGATGTATATCAGATCTGCCCCTCATTCTTGATAGGAAGTTGCCCTTAACAGACATAGCAAAATGGCCCGATCCAATTAGAGCCTTCAAACTGTTCCTTATTATAAGCCATCTATGCTTTTATTCTTACATTTATGTTGGTAAAAAATATACAGGTTTGGCCGATAGGTATCACTTACTTACTAATTCTCTTATCTATTCTCTAATTCTAAACTATCTACCATTTTGAGGAGTAGCCCCTGAAGCCAATATGGAGTCTAAAATAGTAGAGAGTGAGTGAGTGTACCCTGTGTGTGTTTTGCTTCAGAAAGAAGCCCATTCACTCTGCAAATGGGGCCTGTTTATATTTATGCATGCAGGACTCCACATATGAATCAATTCATACTCTACCCGCCCTAATTTCCATCGCCGCTGTAAATTAACCTTGGGATGTTGACTAAAGGCTAGGCGATATGTTTTACACGCATGGACTGGACCTCAATACAAACAATGCCCAGATAGCTGCTTGGTTGGGAAATGCACTTCCTAACTGAGATGCAGAAGGCCAGATACTAATCGGCCAATTGAGTTAATCACAAGGATAGCTTTGTAATGGAATAATTTTATTTTCACATTCTGTTTGTCTAACTGCCATTTGTTAATTGTGAGTTTTCCCTGACACCCTTTGGGGAGGTCAAGGGTCAAGGGATCCATCTGATACACAACTACCCCTCCCCCTTTATGACATCTGTCGTGTACATTTCTTGAAGAGATATTGCGTGAAGGACAGATTTCAGATCGACTTCACATTGCAATTGTCAATGATCAAATCAAATAATGTTGACCTAAAGGACAGAGTTTCCTGTGTTCTCATCAAGTAGAATAATGCATTAGGGGATCCCTGCTCCCGTTTGACCGGTTTACCCCAGGCACAAAGGTTAAAGCTAGGAACAGCCAGGCTGGCTAGACAGTGCATGGTACAGGAGATAAAGTTTAGGGGAGCAGAGCTCATCTCAACATTTTCTGCCACCGTATAAGAAGTCCTCTTGAGTTTTACTTGCGGAGCTCTTAGAGGGACGCAGGGCGAACTCTCCTTTGACGCCTCGGATTATTGTGAGGCCTCAGATTATTGTATTGTTTGTTACGTGTTTGTTATACTTGTTGTATGTTTATTGCTCAAATACATTGGCCTCCTCGTTATAAATTCGGAAGACCCTTTATTCTTACAGTTTATGCAGAAACAATTGGAGTGGGTCAAAATTCTGCTGTCATGTTGCTGTTCAGGATACAGAATGTTGGAATATTATTATGAATGAAATATAAAGTAAGAAATCTTAACACTGTGGGTAATAAATTGTATTTTAGTTAGTATTTTGCATTAGTAAGTATTTTAAGTTAATATATAGCTAGTTCATATCTTAGCATATTATAAAATGATAAAATCCTTGAGGCCTGGTTTGTATTTAAAGCGGGCAATTCCTTTAAAATACCCCTTGAACAGTACAAGTCATACGTCATAACAACCACATTGGATGCAAGTACAGATATATATTATAGTTAATAAATGTTTGACAGCTAGGCGCAGCTTTTTCCATTAAGACACATACAGCGTATCTTTACTGTGTATCACAATGTCCTTTACGATAGAGCTGCGGGTATCTGGTGGCTGATATCTTTCCATGGTCTCATTAGGACCATTCAAATAACAGTGTTTGGTTTACCTAGGGGGAAAGGTTACCAATAATTTGAAATATTGTTCATTGTGAACAATGTTACTGCAACATAATTCAGCATGTTAGCTTGGCGAAATGAATATGCCGTGGTCTCAAGTAGGGTAATTGGATCAATATGGGCCCACAAACCGGTTTGATATGATGTGCTGTCCTGGGCAACAATTGCATCACTTTTGTGGCCCCTTCAGGAGCACGCAGAGTAATGTTACTCTAGAGACTGGATCCTTGTTGAACTCCACCGATGCTACACAAATACAAACAGACGGTGCCATAGCATTATCAACTCTGATCACTGAACAAATTGAGTAGATGGTAGATATATTGTATCCATTTGAATCAAGTCTAGATGATGGACATCCATTTAGGCTATTGAATATATAACCAGTATTGCCTTTATATGAGCTTAGACACCAAAAAACATTCCTATCAACTGTATTTTCTATATCGTTGAAATGGCTATAATAAACTTGATACTTGACACGTTTATTAGTAGCGCATCTTCACAACACATGACTACCATCTAAATCTGTTGTGTTTTGCATTGACCCACTTCCTCCTCCCAGTCAGGTGACCGTCCGACCCACAGATGAACTTTGAGCAGCCACCTCCGTACCCGGGCCAGGGTCCGACGGCCCCGGGCTACCCACCCCAAGGACACCCGCAACAAGGTTACCCGGCAGCAGGCTACCCTCAGCAGGGTTACCCAGTCAACGTGGAGCAGGGTTACCCTGTCAACATGGAGCAGCCTAATCCTGCCTACCCCAACTACCCTCCTGGTGCCATGGGCCCCGGGGGCCCCTACCCGGGGCCCGGGCAGCCTCCCTACCAGGGATACCCACCACAACCACAGTTTGGTTGGCAGGGAGGGCCCGGGCCGGCCCAAGGCCCCATGTACGGAGAAGGCCCCAAAAACACAGGTGAGACATTTACATTTAGCGCATTTGGGGGACGCCAAATTTTTTCGGAAGATAGTGAGCGACTGCGGTCCTGAGAACGGCAGGGAGCTCGTTCCTCCACTGAAGTCCCAAAACCGAGAAAAGTTGTGACTTTGCTGATCGACCTTTGCTAGCTCTTAGCGATTGCGGTATCAGACAGTATCAGAGTCCTGCTGAGTCATGGTTCGATAGCTTAATCCAATTCACAATAATCAAAATAAAAGGATTGGCTTCTGCAGACTAACAAAACACGGGTCGGGTATACAACTGAAAGGTTGTGTTGTGTTGCTAAAGAGAGTGGCCAATGGTGAATATGCAAAGTGCAAGTCAAATTGTCTGGTCCAAAGGGCAAATTCAGCATGTCTTCACTGTGCCTCGTAGGCGAGGCTTAACTGCCTCCATGCCTGGTCATCAGCACTTTCAGGGCTGATCAAAGTAAGTGGAAATGCAGCAAATGGCTAATGATTGACAGCCTGTTATTGTGCTAGAATTAATATTATCAGTGCGCAGTGGTGAGCGGTGAGTTAGCCTTTACTTTGTGGTCGGAAAACAGCTGGTCACCTGGGTGATCCACCCTCCACTCCTGCATGACTCAAACAAGATGGCTGCTCAAAGCTGGATCACTGTTACGTATACATTATTAATCACAACCACACAAAGAGGTGCAACGCGTTTGCTCAGGAAAAAAACGGCCACTGTGGCCTCACTTGTCATTACGTAGGAGAGAGAGACGATACAAAACGGATGATCCTGTCAACTTAATAATTTAAATAGCTAGGCTATCCTATTCCTGATTAGAAGATAGGAATAGAGGTGCTAACATACACGTGATGGACAATATGGTTTTCAGAAAAGACGCAACGCAATATCCGGAGTCAATACAGATATGCCGAAATACCTGCTACCATTATATTACAAAACAGTTTAATTACATTAACTGTCATTTCCCCTCTTCGCCGGGTATGTATATTTTGCAATGTATGCAGTAAGTGAATTATAGTGGATATTAGAGTTTGCTGATACACAAGAGCTACGGTTGTAATCCAATTCAGTGAGAAAGATGTAGTATATCAGCATATCATACACCAGCTTTCCTTGAATACACAACAACGGTGCTACTCACTTCACTACACACATCCATCATACACTTTGAAACGGCGGCCCGGTGCTTTGGTGCATCATCCATCACACAATAACAAATACGAGAAGCATTACTCCGGAGGGTTGTTTATCCTATGGATCATCTACATCTCTGTGGTATTATGGAATCCGCTTGGCCACGTCGTGAGACAATAGAATTCTCCCTGCTGAACATAACGAGAGGGGAGAATAGCCACGACTGTATTGGAACAATAGACCATTATTTTCCTCTCTCTCTGAAACTGACTGTCGCCCTTTCTTTCTCTCCGTCTCTCGCTCCTTTCTACAATTTTCTTTATTTATCTCTACCCTCTCCTCCTATGTGCCTTCCTCCCTCTCCCTCTCTCCCTCCAGTATACGTGGTGGAGGAGCGGAGGAGAGATGACAGTGGAGACACGTGTCTGACGGCCTGCTGGACGGCTCTGTGTTGCTGCTGCCTGTGGGACATGCTGACATAACCCCTTCCCCCCCCCCCCCCCCCCCACCCCCCCACCTCATCAACACCACCTTCGCCTCCATCTTTCTGTGCCTGGAAAACCAATCAAACCTTCTCTCGCTCTCTCGCTCTCTCTCTCAAACACACCTTGAACGTCACTCCACCTCCCTGAAGTATCCCCCGTGAAGAAACCTTCGCTCGTCCATAAAGAAAAGAAACACCCACTCCGAAACACAATCTCCCATGGATATCAGCTCATCTCAGCCCCATGGAGCAGTGGCTGATCCCGGGGTGTGTGTGTGTGTGTGTGTGCGTGAGTGTTCATCCGCGCCATCTTGACCATGAGGGGAAGCACCTTTTTGAGAACCAAGCCCAAGAGTATACTCTAGTCTGTCCAATCTCAGGCTCCGTTCTGTGATCAAACTCCTACATGTTGCCACACGCACCCATCACGACGCGAACACATCAGATCCCTGGTAAATGAATGACACACACCCACACACACACATATGCACAAAGACACACACACACACACACACACACACACATATGCACAAAGACACACACACACACACAGTTCCACACACACCTATATATATCTCAGGCTTGTTACGTGTGGAGCTGTCCTTTGCACTTTATGATGTTATAACTGTAAGAAACCCGCTCCTTCCCCCCCCCCCCCCCCCCCATGCCCCGAATACCTCATATGCCTGGTCCCTCATGGCTAACGCAGCTAGCACGACTGCTGGATGCTAACAAGCCACTGGGCCCTCTTCAGAAGCCGATGCTTGCAATGTATTCCTCCCTCTTATTTGCACAGACAGTCCGGTTGCCGATGTATTTCTTCAGGTGAATCGTGTGATGAATAAAAGAAACACCTTTTTTTCTTAAAAAAAAAGATGATGATTTATCTCTGATTGCATAACATAGTGCACTTGCTTTCCTGCTGAGCCTGATAAGGTGATTTGAAAATATTACTTCCAACATGAACATTCCATAAAAAAAAAGTGAATAAAGAAAAATGCCCCCCAAAAAATCTATAAATAATAAATGGTGAATAATAGTATTTTACTTTGTCTTTTGCTTGGAAGAAAAATAATCATGCATTAAAAAGTGATATACCCCAAAATAAGTCACTGGCTTGTAATATTTGGTATGGTGTCGTATGTCATATGCGTGTGAGTGAGATTGAGGGGTTAGAGAAGAGGGCAGGAGCCATGGGGCCTGGTCATCTTTCTCAAAGGTTATGGAAGTGAGCCCATAGCCAGAGCTTGCCAGATCATGCAGGGCTTTACAAAATGGCTTCCATCAGCACGTCAAAAGAAAGCATATGATCCTGCAATGTTGTAATTTCATAATGTTATACTGGTTTCATATTGATAAATGTCAATTCATTTGATGCATTTCTAACTGTTTACTTTCTGAAATTAACACATATGTATTTAGTCTTACCCCCCCCCCCCCCCCCCATGATGAGTGTGAGAAGAGGACGCTTAAAATAAAGGAAGAGTATAGAGTTACAGATGTCGGTAAGCATGCCGGGTAGTACTATCTTTAGAGTCCAAATATGTGCATGTGACTTATCTGCAAACACATGGGTGCTGGTAAACCTTTGCTCTTACTGGATATGGTGTTTTGGCACTCAACATGTTGGTCTGTTATAATTATTCAATGGTTTTATTAACCACCCCATATATATGCCCCTTTAAACCCTCCAACAAAAGATAGGTAATTAAAGATTAGGGTTGGTTCATGAATGGCATGCTTTAATTGATTGTTCTTTGATGCTTGTTTTGATGCTTGTTTTTTTACTTAAAAAGTGTAAGAAAACAACTTAATATGAAGTCAAAATAACCGGAAACAAAATACAAACCTGTTTGCCATCAGAGGATTTTTAACAGCGGTTAGTTGGTAGAGGATTT
Source organism: Gadus morhua (assembly GCF_902167405.1). Lineage (NCBI taxonomy): Eukaryota > Metazoa > Chordata > Actinopteri > Gadiformes > Gadidae > Gadus > Gadus morhua. Next base: position 21,571,292 of record NC_044057.1, read on the forward strand.
TATTCATATTAACATATGTAGCCTATTGTTTGTGTCATTGTTCCTGGTTATGTAATTAAAAGCATCACAACTTCCACATTGTAATGTCTGATGCATGTATACATTTATAAGAGTAACTTACTGTATTAGTACACAATAAAGCCCTTTAAAGCAGGAGGACATTTCTCCAGTATTTCCATTACATCTAAGCTTTTGGAGAAGGTCCCAATCAGATTACGTTTGCAGGTGACAGTTGGCCTGTATTTTAATACAAAACAAGGGCATAACATTGTGACTCTACGGGTCAAGAGTCTGTTTTAAAGACACAGGAGATGTGAGGAAAACCAAAACTTGACATGGTTGAGGAAACAAGTACTTTTTATTGATAAGGTTCTCAGAAGAGTCTCGTTTCAGTGAGTGTATAAGAATCATCCTTAGATAATAATACTGATTTGGTACATTATGACATCCAGCACGAGTCTCTTCACAGTGAGAGGGATCCATTACTGCTACTGCTGTTGGGGTCTAGGACAGTAATATTTCTGCTTCCAAACTAAACCAAAAATTAAACCAAACATTCAAAAACCAATGGGGGACTGATAATGTAGATATGGAATATTTGAGTGTCACAAAACTCTAGAGTAGTAAGACCAGCTAAAGATCCGCACATTACAAGCCACTTCCTCTTAGAAATATAAAACTTGATATTCTGAACAATATTCTACTGTGCTGCATAAAGGTAGATCTATACACTGTACATTGAAATATATTTAAAAAAAAAAACAGATTTCACAGTTTTAAAGACTTTATTTAAAGTATAAACCGTTTTAAAACACTTTATTACATAAATTATTCTTTTTTTAGCGAGACTATTATTGAATCTGAAATAATACAAAAAGCAAAATTAACATTTGTTACGTATTATACAAAATAAAATAAACAAATTCGCTAATGTTCAACTGGTGACTCCCTTATGATTGTCATATAGTACTAAGAATATTAAATAATAATAAAATAAAAATGAACAAAGTAAGTAGATATCGACACTAGCTTGTATGTTCTCTGGACTCTGTGAAGGGTGTTTTTTGAACGCTCTGTACAGAAGTGCCTCGGTGAAAGTCTCACAATTCTATCGCGACTGAAACGTACAAAACTACGGCAGCTACAGTATACGCAACATCCTGAACTTTAGTGTAGTCTGAAAACACATGTAGTAGTAGTATACCTCTCCTCCTCGCACCATTCTGAAACAAAAACAATGCTAATGTGATTACCACTGTCCACAAATATAACCTTTTTGTTATTATTATTATTATTATTTAATTTTTTTTGAAGGGTATTTTATTATTTATTTCTCAGTAACTAGTTTTCCTGTTTGTTCAAGCCAGTAGTTGGTGTTTTGCTCAGAGATATACACTCCACCTCAGCAGGAGCATAGGTCCGTGGACATCGTGGGGCCTGAGTCGGGGAGATGACTTGTTGTGGTGGTGTTGTTGTTGTCGTTGTGGTCGAACAGCCGTTTCACATGGTGTTTTTGCTGTTGGTTTCGGCGCAACTTGTGTGACGTCGTCCTCGGATCCATTACTTTGATTGGTCGTACTCTGGGGAATGGCTTGGCCTCCCTTATTTGGTCCCTTTGCCTAGAGAGGTTTTTGTATTTTTTTGAATAGAGACAAGCTCTCACCGCAGAACCCAGTGCAACGCTAACCCACCAGCAGCTGTCATGGCCACTCTCAGTGTCGATCCAAAAAATATGGGTAAAAATATCGATATCTTTTTTAAAAAGGGGAATTTTTCCTTATTCGTTAAGCAACAGGTTTGTTCTTTCCTTTCCAAGTTCATCAGTGCTTTTTGAGTTGCTCAAAGTTTCTCAAAACAAAAAGGAAAAGAAACGCTGGAATAAACATTACATGTTTTTTGCCCGTGGCAGTAAAATCAACAATAACTTTTTATTTTCTCTGATAAGTTCTTCTTTTCAAAAGTCCCTGCAGCGTTCCGTGAGTTGGTTTTTTATTCTCCGCGGGATTTCGAGTGGCGCAAGAATGAGAAGGCTGGGTGGAAAGAACCGAAAAGAACGTGAATGTCGGCGAGACGGGACGGGAGGCGTGGCTCCCGTCCAATCGGACAAGTCCCCGGGAGGCTGTTACCTCCTCCCCATCTCGTTCTGTCTGAGGAACTGGATGTTGTTGCTGCTGTCGGCCAGCTCCGGGTACTGCTCCACGGGCAGTATGTAGTACCCATCGTAGCCCTGCACCCTGCCCGATGTCAGCAGCTGCTGTCTCTCCCCCTCCGTCCACAGACGGCTGCCCTCCTTCCCGTCCCGCACCCTCTGCTGCTCCCGGCTCCATGCCCCCGACAGGGCCCTCTGCCGGGCCTGCTCCAACAGTCTTACCTTCTCCTCGTCCACGACGTCCAGCGCCAGCCCGTAGCGCACGCTCAGCGCCAGCGACGGCGCGGCGAACTCCACGGTGGCGCCTCGCCTCGAGCGGCTGCTCACCGTCACGTTGACGCCGCTCTCCAGCGACTTGCGTCCGTTGGTGAGCCCCAGCGCCAGCAGGTCGCCGTCGGCCGCGCCCACCTTGACGAAGAAGTGGCAGTCGCGGCCGTCCTGCGTGTAGTGCGTGCCCTCCAGGTAGAGGGCGCCGTTGAGCACCAGGGCGACCTTGCGGCTGTCGTCGCTGGCCACCGACGACACGCCCGCCACCACGCGGCCCTCCTTCAGCGCCAGCATCACGCCGCGGCCGATGATGGGCGTGCTGGTGCCGAACCAGTGGCCCGGCTTGTCCCGGCGGCCCCGCCGATCCTTGTTGAGCAGCCGGCCCTCCAGCGCCATGAAGGCCTGGTTGTGGCGTTCGGCCGCCTGCTGCACGCCGGTGATGAGCTGGGAGGGAGAGGAGGGGGTAGGCGTTCAGGGACACTTGTTAAAACTGGCTTGTAATTCTATGCTTTTTGTATGTTGTTTCCCTCTATATATTTTTTTTTGTACTACTTATGCTTGTTTTTTACTCTTATTCTATTTGCTACATTCTGTTTGCTGCTGCTTGAAGTGCAATTTCCCTGAGGGAACCTTCCGGATTAATAAAGGGCCAGTTTGTACACTATATAAGCATGTTGAGTACAGATGGTTCACATCCGGAGTGAAACCTCAGAACTAATACCGGAAATACACAGCAATGTCAATGCTCTACTGACCACCTCATCTACTATAGGCACGAGAGAAACTCTATGACCTGCACCTGACAAGACAATGATGTCACGCTAGAAACAACTATCCCGCCCGCGGATAGTGTGTAATCTCTTACTTCCCCCCCGCGGACGTAATAGATTACTCACTATTTCCCTGTGAGTAAATATTTAGCCAGGTCTAAAAGTCTATCTGTTAAAAGACAGATATGGGATACAATAACATGTATTATACCATGGTCTGGGGTAATACTCGATTCTGATTGGCTGCAGGGTGTCCATTAATCCCTGATATATGGAAACCTGCTAAGTAGTTCCAGACAAATTGTCTGTTCAGCCTTCAAAACGAGAGGTGGTAAATTGTAAAAAATGCATTAAACTGTAATCAGAAAACGCAGTTATAAGCTATAGACTCTATAGTATCTGTGGTATGAAGGCTGGGACTTATTTCAAATTATAAATGTGTACACTTTATGCTATAGACACTATAATATTTATTTAAGATGTAAATATGTACAATGCACAACGTTAGCTCTCTGGCTCATAGCTGAGCGGACTAGAATACCTCCCGATGCCAAGTCGTATCTAATGTCCTTCCTATTTACTGGGGGAGTGAACAACGTTTCCGTTGCATAAGAACCTTACGGGAGGGTAATGATGGTTCCAGGTATTAGTCAAACCCTCAGGCTTTACCAGGATAATTATATAATGGCTTGTGAGAAACGTTATATTTGGATTGTAAAACGCATGAAAATATAAATTAATGGTCTTAATTTCTTTTCTTTGGCAAGTGACCATGGTATAAGCGGGATAATGCCCTTCGAGGTGTCCATTATCAGGAATTAATGGACTTCACTGCGTTGTTCATTAATTCCTGATACTTCATTCATTCATTCATTCGGGCATCAAAAGCACACGCAAATTTGGAACCGAAAAAATTAGATAGTAGTTAGAGATAGTTAGTTGTACTGACGATTATTTTATTAGGATCGTAACTTAGTATATGACCCAACACCTTGCACCATTAAACCCCTTTGAGAACAGGAGTCAGGCTGCCAACCCGTCCTCAGTGTGTTAGTGTGTCGCGGCGATGCCAGGCACGTACCTGTCCATTCTCACAGTGCTGCGTGGCCTGCAGTTCGTAGGGTGGCTCCACAAAGTAGAAGGAGTGTCGAGGGAAGCCTGGGATTATGTTACTGAGCTGGAAGCCAAACATCACCAGCCAGCTCTTCACATCTAGAGCAGCACAGAGAGACGTGGGAGATAAGCAGGGGGGAAACAATCACACAGAAAACGAGAAGTCAACAGTTGGTCAACTGTCAACAGTCAACAGTCGGTCATGATTGCTCAACAGGATTGCTGTCATTTAACCCTTTTATAATCCTGTTACATATTACTTTAGATTGACCGGACACTAAAAGCATAATTCGAAAATGAGAAAAGCCCGCTAAGGCAGCATTTCTGAAACTTAGCGTAACTCCCATTACATTTTGTAAAAAATAAAAATAAAAATAATGTAAACACTATCTAAAAGCACCAGAATTCACACACTAGGTCCCATCTCCTCTTACCTGTGACGTAGTTCTTGATGTCCAGCATGTCGCTGAGGGGGTTGTTGTTCTTGAACATGTACAGGTTGAACGGGGCGGGGTCTTTGCCGATCTTGGGCCAGGTGGCGTAGTCCGGGGAGGTCCAGCGGCCCGCCAGCACGTCGTAGTCCCGCTGGGTGAAGTGGACCAGCTTGGTGAGCGAGTCGTAGAGGCCCCCGTGGAAGCCCACCACCAGCTGGAACTCCGGGTTGGAGTCCAGGTAGACCTCGCCGTAGGCCGTGTACTGCACCTGTGGACCGGCAGGGGGCAACACGGAGGTGAGGGTGGTTCATCAGGGGGGGTTGAGGGAGGGGCGAGCCTTAACAGGTCGTCCTCCCGGTGCATCCGGATTCAGTGCCCTAAGCCCGGATGCGGATTAATGTCCAGGACTGCGTTATTTATTTTAAACTGTTTGAACTGTGAACTGTGAACCTTGAAACTAATTGACACTGGAATAACGTATCGGACATATTTATGCATTCCTGAATTTCAACCTGGGAATCCAGGTTTTATTCATCTATATATAAGATATTGGAATAATATCAACTGTCATATTATTTACTTTATGTATTGCAGTGTTGTTCTGGTTGCTTGACTGACACAGTGTGTTCACATCTGTCTCAATGGCCTTTCCCTGAATAAATAAAGGTTGAATAATATCAGGTGTGACGTCTGACACGGTGCCCTTACCTGTTTGATCATCTGGCCGTTGCTGCTGAAGACTGCCAGGGGCGTCCCGGTGTTGTCTGAGGCGATGTAGTACTCCTCCCCACTGCTCACCTCCATGGCAAACAGGTGACCCTGATGGAACGACAGACACCAATACACTCCAGTCAGCCCCTTGGCATGGCCTTAACCGTCCAACCAAAACACACACATTACTCATCTTTCACGTACTAATCTCCCATCCAGAAAATGCATTTCATCAACATACAGAGTGTCACGAATAATATTTACGATGTATTTAGTCATTTAGCAGAGGCTTTTATTTAACACCATTACACAAAAGCGTAAAGAAACATTTCGGACACATGAAGGAGCAGGCTGGGGATTAAGCATCTCTTAGAGCTCGAGAGTGCCTACTGGTTAGAGTGTGTACCGTCGCATCAAACCAAAAAACAGAACATCACCTTTTCCAAGGCAAACGGACCCCTAGCCACTAAACCAGGGGTCTCAAACTCGCGGCCCGGGGGCCAATTGAGGCCCGCGGGATGATATTTTGTGGCTCCCTGCTTGACATCAAAGTTTAGTGTTAGTGCGGCCTTGAGTTAGGGTGACCAGATGTCCCGGTTTGCCGGGACAGTCCCGATTTTGAGTTGCGTGTCCTGAGTCCCGACAAAAGCCAAAGGACGCTAAAATGTCCTGGTTTCCACCAACCGCTATGAAATGTCCCGTGTTGTCAGCGATTACATAGCCAGCGTGATCTAATTATAGCCCGATCATTAACTTAGATTGGGTCAGTTGTGCTCCTTTCTTCTGTGGAATACTTGATGTGGCCCAGCCTGACCCAGACTCTACCTCCAGCGGCCCCCAGGTAAGTTGACTTTGAGACCCCTGCACTAAACCACCACGACCCTCGCCCCATACACCAACCGCCCCCCAACCGCCCGTCATCAGCCACCAGCTCGCTACCTGCAGGTCGTAGTAGAGGCAGGAGATCTCGGAGCTGGAGTGGTTGAAGATGTGCGTGACCCTGGCCGGGTGGTTGAGGTCGGCGTAGAAGAACTGCAGGTGCTGGCCCAGGCTGTTGCGGGTGGAGACGCGGCGCCCCAGCCCGTCGTAGTGGTACTGCACGCTCCAGCCGCCCGGCCCGCGGTTGTAGGCCCGGAGCAGCTGGCCCTTGGAGTTGTAGTCGAAGACGTCGGAGCCGCGCTGGCTCAGGAAGCCGTCCTCGTCCAGGCGGTACTGGACGTCGCCCAGCCGCGTGATGCGGTCGCGCAGGTCGTAGCGCAGCGGCATGATGCGGGCGCTGTTGCCCGGGTTGAGCAGGTGGAGGTTGCCGTTGAGGTCGTAGCTGTAGCGCCAGGTGGACCAGTCGTTCACCTGGAGGGAGGGAGGGAGGGAGGGAGGGAGGGAGGGAGGGAGGGAGGGAGGGAGGGAGGGGGGGAAGGGGTTGGAGGGAAGGGTTGGATGTAAGATACACGACTCAGCCGCTGACACACCTTGACGTCTCTTGAGGATGGTTATGGATGCAAACTGAGGAAAGATTTAACCAAGCGGCCTCAATCGAAACATTGTGACGCTCGAATCCGATCCCACAGGCTGTTGCTTTATCTGAGGGAGGTATTTTCTTGTAAAACAATGATGCTCTTTCATTATGGAGCCAAGCGGTGCAATCACAATAAGAGGAACAGCACCATCTCTTGGGAAAAAGATTTTATTGCAGTTTATTGTTGTCCTGGTTAACAATCATGTACCAGGATGTTTGGTTTTATTTATTCGTCATTTTAACGGCAGCTTATTTGATTTGCACTGCAATTTTCTGATACTAAAACTTAGGAGCAGGTAGGGGTCTTGCTCAAAGATGCCGCTACAGATCGACTGAAGACAATGCTTACGATAAAAACCAGACCCCCCCCCCCCCCTCTACCCAACTACCCACCCGCCTACTCCCACCCCCCCCCCACACACACACACTGGGTGCACCCACCTTGACGCCGCTGAGCTGGCCGTCCCCGTCGTACTCGTAGCGGTACTGGGTGGTGTTGGCGTAGGGTCCGATCTTCAGCTCCCGCTTCACCACGCGGCCCATACTGTCGTACTGCACCGTCATCCAGTACATGAGCGAGCGGAAGATCTCGTACTGCACCTCCTTGATGCGCCCGTGCGTGTCGAAGTGCTTGCTGAGCGTCATGACGGCCGTGGTGATGATCTGGTTAATGTCGTAGTAAATCACCCCGAACTTCCCAAAGTGCTCCACCTGGGTCACGAAACAGAGGGGGGAGACGCAGAAGCAGCAATGAGCGGAGGAGGGTGATGGAGGGAAGGTGCCGGGAGTTCATCCGAAAACTTTACTTTCTGTTATTTATTTTTTGGAGGGGGGGGGGGGGGGGGGGGGGGGGGGAGGGGGATCGCATCGTGGTTCCATGGATCGGCCGCCTTTGACGAAAACGCTCAAAATACATTTGAATTGATGCTGTCGTCATGACAGCAGATGAACCGTTGCTAACATTCCGTGGTCGGGCGCGTCTATGGCGTGATTATGCACGCCGTAATTATGGACACCGTTAAACCCGGGATGTCTTTCGCATTTCGGAATCTATAGCGGAAGCGTTTATTCAAAACGACCCACAGCGCATTCAGAGACCAATAAGCGGCAGGTGCTAAATGATGCACACGGGTACATCTGAGATTGAAACAGAACCCAGAACCCTTTGGGCTGGGAGTCAGACAGCCTAACCAGCCACTACACTTACATCATTGCACCTTTAACTGTCAACAGCACAATCATTTGCTTTTCTAATGGTTTTGATTTTTGTTACTTTTATTGGATCTCCTGTCTGGATGAATGGATTTTTGCCGTGGTGATGTCTGTCTGATTTAATGTCTAATGAGCCTGGCTGAAAACTAATTCCCCTATTGAGGAAGGTTAAATGTGTAGAGTAGGCGGATGTTTCTTGTGACATTTGTTGAAATTCTCTTTACATCCTGACATCAATCGATAATTAAAATGCTCTGACAAGAAAAACAAAAGAATTCCAATATCTGCAGCTGTCCCATGCCTGGAATAAGTCTGGCCAATACTTTCATTCGGCCCCAATTAATTGATTGGATGGTTTACCTGTCTGTCTACCTACCTACCCTTCTGCCTGCGCACACTCTGCCTGTGCACACATTGCGCATGACTAGAGTCTTCCAAGAGGCTAGGCATGCATTTTTCTAAAGCTATCAAACTGGTCACGTGTTTTGGGGGAGTGGCTTTGGCGGGAGGCCTGAAGAGAGGGGCGGGGTTTATTCGGTTTTATACTTTCATAATCTTGTTTAGTCTGGCTGGCGTCTCCGAATTGACTGCCCTACCTTTAAGGAAGGCATACATAGATCAATTACTTTAGGAAGATACATGAAAAAAAGCGACAATCTCCACTCTCGCACCTTGCCGGAGATCTCGTCGTAGCGGTAGAGGTCGACAGGCAGCGGCGTCTCGCTGATGACGGGCTTCATGCTGGCGATGCGGAAGCTGTTGTCGTGGTAGGTGTAGTCGAAGCGGGCGTTCACCATGCCCTCCTCGCTGAAGCGGTAGATCTGCTTGTCGATGAGCGGGCCCATCTTGCGGTAGCGGATGGTGCACGAGAAGCCGCCGCTCTGCAGGTTGACCATCTTCAGCACGCCGGCCGTTTCGTCGTAGCCGAAGGTGACCGCCGTGCTGTCGTACACGATCTCCGACAGCTTGGCCAGCTTGCCGTACTTGTAGAGGACGCGGCGGCCCGTGCCCAGGAAGTGGGTGGCCTGCGGGCGTCCGTCCTCGCTGAAGTCGTGGATGATGGAGGCGTTGCTCTCCGGCGGCGTGTAGGTGTTGCGGATGTAGCCCACCGACACGTGCGTGAACATGGTGTGGCGCGCCACGCTGGGCATGGTCACGGCCGTCACGCGGCCCGACTTGTCGAACTCGAAGACGTACTGCCGCTGGCTCTGCAGGAGCAGCACCATGGACTGGAGAGGGAGGGAGGGAGGGAGGGGTGGGAGGGAGGGGGGAGGAGGGAGGGAGGGAGGGAAGGAAGGAACAGAGGAGAGGTGAAGAGAAGAGAGGTGAACGGGGAGGGAAAGGAGAAATAAAAATGCAGATTAGGTTAATATCGTTACTACCACCTGGCCCCCGTTAGTATTTTATATGGAAATGGATGATTTACCTCCTGTGAAATGGTACCAAGAGTCACTTTATCCCTCACCTGATTTACTGGAATCTTATCCCATTATCATAAAAAATCATTTCACCTCCGTTTACTACCCGCCAACGACCACACTTTCATCCCCCCCTTGGCCACCGGTGAACCCGGCTTTCCGACACCCATGATCACCCCCCCCTCACCTAAAAGGCCATCGCTTCAGGCTACTCACTTTGTCCAGGTAGCTGTAGCTCCACACCTTGCCGTCCACGAAGGCGCGGGACACGACGCGTCCCTGCGGGTCGAACTCGGTGCGCTCGCTCATGCTGCCCCTCTGCAGGCCCACCAGCTGGCCCGTGCTGGAGTAGGACACGTTGACCACCGCCAGGCTGCTGCTGGGCAGCCACATGGCCGGCCGGCCCTGGGCGTCGTACATGATGCGCAGGGTGAACTTGCGGTGGTCGTCGTAGATCTTCTCCGTGCGCGTGTTGCGGTCGTAGTCGATGGAGAGCAGGTTGCGCCCGTGTGCCTGGGAGAGGGGGGGGGGGGGGGGGGGGAAGTTAGTCAAGAAGTGTGGGGAGGAGTCAATCAATAGGGGGGGGGGGGGGGGGTGGTGGAGTCAATCAAGAAGGAGGGGGGGGGGGAGGCAATCGAGAAGGGGGGAATTAAATGTATAAATTAATTTAGCGTTCACACGTTCACATTTGCATTTATCCAAAGTGACCTCCAGCGGATTCAGATACATCCTACTAAGAAGCATCCCAGGTCAGGCCTCTTGATTAAGGATGCCTTAAGTGGTCACCTGACCACTTAATATCCGGCTAGCACCGCAACACCGTGGATGCTCCTCATGTTCTATTTCTAACTGTTTAGTTTGGCGAAGAAGGTTAGCTCGTCATGCTACAGAACCCAGTGCATTGCTAAATATCCCTGAGTGAGGAATCCTCACTTCTTTCTGTGAGGGAGTTTTTCCTTGACCTGTGGGAATGGCGTAGATAGAAGACCTGTAAAGCCTTTTGAGACGGTCAATGATTCAGAGCTATGCAAATACAACTGACTAGACCTGACTCACAGCTAGCTTGCAAAGAATGGCAAACAAACCCCTCGACCGGTGATCGGTGATCGGCCGTACATATCCACAGATATGTACGGCGTGTTACAGGTGTCCGCGGATATAATAAAAGGCGTGGAAGAGGCTGAACGCAGCGGGCTGTGGCTCACCCGCAGCTTCCTGCCGAACACGGTGATCCGGCCCTTGGTCTGCTCCTTGCGTAGCCGCCATTCGATGGAGTTGAGGCCGTTGTCGGTGGGCAGGGTGATGTTCCTCCGACCGATGGTGGGGCTGACGGAGCCGGCCAGGATGTGGGGCTCTGTGTGGAAGCTGATGCCCATCCCGTTGGCGTACATGACCCTCAGGGTGCCGTTGTTACAGAGCTGGTAGCTGTTCCTCACCTGGTCTGTAGGGGGCAGCGGTGAGCCAGGTTGAGACGAGGCTTACGACGGACTCGGCGGTGACAGTGAGTGCTATATCCGATGGCAGCAGGACGCACCCTGTTGCTTTGCTTTAGCTTTATTTCAACAGAATCAATGGTAATGCATTTGATAAAAGGGAATATAAAGCCTGTCTGATGTGGTCTCAGGGCTGAACGGGAGGGCTAAAAGATAAGATACTCCGACGTTAACATCAATACATTCCGAGTGTTAAAAAAGCTGACGGCAAACAGATGCATCGTGCTTAAGTGAGAACACAAAACAACAGCGCGTTCATTTAGTTCTTCATCATTTCCTCAAAGGTATAAACAGACTCTTTCTGAATAGTAAACGTCCTTTGTCTTACGTGCGCATACAGGAGTCTTGATTGTCGACCATATAAGTGCTTTTACTTCGGCCTTGGAAAAATGTCTGACACGTACGGAAGACGGAGGCTTTTATTTTGTTAACAAAAGGTAAAGGGATCAGATAGTGTCTGCCTTTGAAGCCCTTGCAGTAAAAGACGGTAATCCATAAGGCCAATTTGTGATAAAGCTAAGGGCGGCTATTTAACATCCCCTCAAACAGACAAGAGAGGCATTCTCTTTTTATTGAACACAACACAGCTGTTGGATAAATCTTCTGTTCTCCCTATCGGAACCATCTCCAACCCAGAGAGAGAGAGAGAGAGAGAGAGAGAGAGAGAGAGAGAGAGAGAGAGAGATAAAGAGAGAGAGAGAGAGAGATCACACAAAAGATATAGGGAGAAGAAAAGGGGCGATAGAGAAGGCTGATAGAAGCTCCGGGGCAACAAGGATTCACCGCATGGTAGAGTGATGAGAGAGAATTAGAATAGGACAGAGAGGGAGAGAGAGAGACACTCAGAGGGAGAGAGAGGGAGAGCGAGAGACACCGAGAAAGAGTTGGGGGGCGAGATACACAGAGAAAGAGAGAGAAAAGGGAGAGACAGAGTGAGCAAGAAAGAGCGAGAGAGAGAGAGATAGGGAAGATTGTTAAGCGACCCAGTCAGCAGAGTATGAGTGTGTGTGTGTGTGTGTGTGTGCGTGCGAGAGTGTTTGAGTGTGTGGTGCGCGCGTGCTTTGAACTGAAACACACACACAATGCTGCAGGGAACCTTAAATGACTCACGGCACTCTGAGTAACTTAGTGGGCTTTCAGCAGCTCCTGCTCGGGTGCTGCCGAGTGCATCTACACTTTATTATTATTCAGCCACCAGACCACTGCTGCTGCTGTCGCCAAGCACACACTGTCTGAGGGGGTTACCAGTAGCCAATTATTCTTCCCTTTTCTTACTCTCTAAACACACTGAATAAGCTCAGGGATCATGGGAGCTCGGTCATAGGCTATGTGTGTGTGTGTGTGTCTGTACGTGTGTGTGTGTTTATGTGTGTGTGTAGGTGGGTGTGTGTTTAGGGGGTTTTGAGTGTGTGTGATGGTGTGTGACTGTGTGTGTGTGTGCATCTCTGAGTGTGACTGTGTGTTTTTTGGGGTGCGTGTGTGTGTGAGTGTGTGTGTGTAGCAGTCTGCAAGGAGAGGGTGTAGGAGTGCACTAGGGAAATATGGCACATTCACTTACATCAGTTAATGAACTTAGTCGGAATGATATTTAAAAGGCAAAGGTGCCTCACTGGGAATAACAATTATATTGGACAAATTCTGCTCCATGAGAAAGAGAGGGAGGGAGAGAAAGAGAGGGAGAGAGATAGAAGGAACGGGAGAGAGAGAAATAGCGCGGGCGAGAGAGAGAGAGAGAGAGAGAGAGAGAGAGCGAGAGAGAGAGAAAGAGAAAGAGAGAGAGAGAGAGATTCCTCAGTTTAAAAACAACAACTCTCCTTAATCTTTGAACATAACATCAACATTTGCCATCAGTGATAAGTGAAGATGGTATTATTATGGTGGTATTAACAGGTTTACAGGGCCTTATCCAGATACATTCTCTGCATGTGTGTGCTTGTGTGTGTGTGTGTGCGCGCCAGCGTGTGCGCACGTGCGGCTGTATGTTTTTATCTTTGTGCGTGTGTGTGCCCACGTGTCTGTCTGTGTGCGTACATCTCGGCAGCAGCCCTAAAGGGTACGGGGCTAACGTCTTCGGTTGGCCATCAGCCGGGCCGCGCCTCACCTTGCACTACGGTGTAGGACGCCTCCACCGAGGACAGGTTGGTGACGATGGTGACGTCGTCGTCCCGGCTCGAGCTCTCCACGTCGATGTTGATGGAGCGCTCGATCTCGCGGTGGAGGCTGGTGACCATGCCCGTGGGGTACGTCACGTTGGTGAGGCGACCCTCGCTATCGTACCTGCGGAGTGAGAGGAATAAAAGAAACATTTACATTTACATTTAGCAGACGCTTTTATCCAAAGCGACATTTGTCATAAGAAGTGCAACAATATATCGCTGTCGGTATATTCGGGATGTTCATAGAACCAAGTGCAAGTACAACAATCGCTAGGCTAACCAATTCCCTGTGTTACAGCAATGGTAGCAACTACTGCAGTTGCTACACAGTTAAGTTATATTATACAATACAACACAATACAATACAATGTAAAATGGTGGCCAGAATTGGGAGGGTGGCTATGCAGTCGAGATGGACTCTGAACAGGTGAGTCTTGAGTCTTTTTCGGAAGATAGTGAGCGACTCTGCGGTCCTGAGAATTAGTAAAAGGTGAAGGGACCTCCCCATACCCACACACGTACACACAAAACACACACTCACTCATAATCACTCACACTAAAGCAAACAACTTCCATTATTCACTAGTTCGCAATGCAGGAGGAGCGGAACTTGCGAGAATGGGTGCACTTCTGAAACCGAACACCGGGGGGCAGCAGCGCACTGGGAATACCGGCGCAGAAGCGCAATGCTACAAGCGGAGTAAAAATATGCGAAGCTCATACATTTTGTGTATCAGATTACTAGGAAAGGGCCAGAGAGGCTAAGCTGTTAGATGTACACCTCGTAGACGAGACCCGACGACAGGACACTCCTCTATCACTATCGCTGAAGCGCACACACACACACACACACACACACACACACACACACACACACACTCACACAGAGGCAAACACACACCGACACGACACACACACACACACACACAGACAAACAGGCAAACACACACACGCAAACACATGTGCACTCACATCCACACACACAGACACACACACACACACACAACCACCCACAAACAGGCCAACACTCACTGGTAGAAGGTGGTCCAGCCGGTCTCGTCCGCCTTGGTGGCCAGCAGGCCCGTGCTGCCGCTGTACCCCAGCAGCGCCACCTCCTGCCCCAGGGCCGAGACACTCCTCAGGCCCCCCGTGGGGTCCAGGCCCAGCGTCACCACCTGGTTCTCGGGCAGCAGCACCAGCCTCAGCAGGCCCGCCCCTCCGCCCTGGCCCAGGCCGTCGCGCCGCACCCTCAGCGTGTTGTTGCAGTTGTCGGTCAGCGTGGCCAGCTCGCCGTCGGCGCCGTACGTGAAGTTGTAGAGGGGCTCCCCGGTCACCAGGCTCACCGTCTGCACGTGCAGCCCCTCCTGGTTGAAGATGTACAGCTCCTGTTCCCGCGGCGACGCCACCTCGTACTGCATGCCGCCGCCCGACAGGCCGCCCAGCCCCGTGCCGGACAGGGCCGGGCCAGGCCGGTTGGCGCGCACCGCCCGGATGCGGATGTTGTTGAGGTCGGCGATGAACAGCGTGCCGTCCGGCGACACGGCCAGCGAGGCGGGCGAGTTGAGGCCCGCGTCGGGCGCGTACCCCTCGTCGCCGTAGAAACAGTTGCAGTTGACGTCGTTCTTGCAGTCGCAGTCGGACGTGGCGCCGGCCAACAGGGAGATCTCCCCGCTGGTGCTCACCTGGCGGGGGAGGAGGGGGGAGAGAGAGAGAGAGAGGTGAAGCCGGTCGTTGTTATAGAGACGCCGCTGGTTTTTAAAACCGTTTTAATTTTGCGGCTCTTTGGCACAGGACGCCGGTACGGAGTTGCATCATTTGGGTAAAAAAAACATCTTCAGGCACGTCGGGTCCAAACGACATCATCAGAAGCATTTATAGGATCCGTTTTGAAATGCCTCCCACGCCACAACAAACCCTGTGCAGAGCAGCAGACTGGGCTAGTCGCCGCCAAGGCTCGCTCTCTGAGTGTCTGAGTGTCTGAGCGTCCGATTGGCCGGTTTCGATTCAGAACAGCGAGCGACGGCGAGAGACGACCGGGTTCTCAGGGCCTCACCTGTCGGACGCGGTTGATCTTCTTCTCGTCCGTCTCGGCGAGGTAGAGGATGCCCGTGTGGGACAGGGCGATTGCCGTGGCACTCTCCAGCGCCGTGTGGATGGCCAGCTTGCTGAGGCTGTAGTCGATGCCCGGGACCTGGCAGTGCATGGGACGT
Source organism: Gadus morhua (assembly GCF_902167405.1). Classification (NCBI taxonomy): domain Eukaryota; kingdom Metazoa; phylum Chordata; class Actinopteri; order Gadiformes; family Gadidae; genus Gadus; species Gadus morhua. The sequence goes on from NC_044057.1 coordinate 21,586,741, forward strand.
CCCGCGATGATGCTGACCTGGGGGGGGGGGGGGGGGGGCGCGGAGAACAGCAGAGCAGAACAAGTCGAGTCAGGTTGATGTTTGTGGAGCCTGCGATCACACTCCTGGTCTCAGAGGGGATTCACAAGCCAGGATTCACCCCCCCCCCCCCCCCCCTCCCCCCAAACCCTACCCCCCAGAAAGGCTATTAAGCTATTACTACTGGTTAGTCCTTTAGAGGGCTTTATTTATGGCTTTTTATTTTAGGCTTATGATATCATTTCTTTTTTGATGGGCCATTAAGGAGCAGGTAGGGGCTGGATATCTGCTTTTGGCTGCGTTTGAAGCCTTTTTTTTTGCAAGAGGTCAAACCCCTCAACACTTCTATAGTATCCTCCTGTGGACACTGGTCGGTAAGGAAAAGGAAACTTGTTTCACGTAAGGAAAGAAAACTATCCTGTGTCTACCGAAGAAATCACTTGTCCGGAAGATACTTTCTTATATTTTGGCTTTAGTTCGTCTCAAAAAAGTATGATATTTTTTTCTTCTTCTTCTTCCAGGAACTAATTAAGCATCCAGGGTGTCAGCCCAGCAGAAAGCCTAAGATAATGGGTGCTCCATTAAAACCGTGTACTGTGAAAATCCCAGTTCGCTCTTTTTAAATTGGCGGAAAAAAAAAAACAAATTAATTGGGACTAAGAGTGCAGAAACCCTCCCAGTAATGTTTAATCTTCTGCGCTCAGGAGACGGTACAGACCTGGTGGTTCTCCGTTATGCGCAGGATGACGTTGTTCTCCAACACGTACAACGAGTTGTCCATCGGATTCACCGCGAGGTCCGTGGGCCACTCTAGACGCACCTGGAGGACACACACACACAGGCACGGACGCGCACACACACACACACACACACACACACACACACACACAGACACGCGCACGCACACACACACACACACACACGTACGCACAACCACCCGACACCAGGTGAGAAACCGAGACTGAACTAAAAGAGGGAACTGCGCCAAGGTTTGGACAGGTCCCCACTTCATTTTCTAACCTACAGTGACTGTCCCTCTCCCTCTCTCCCTCTCTCCCTCTCCTCTCCTCTCTCTCTCTCTCTCTCTCTCTCTCCCTCTCCCTCTCCCTCTCTCTCTCTCTCTCTCTCTCTCCCTCTCCCTCTCTCTCTCTCTCTCTCTCTCACTCGTCCATGGTTTCAGCTCCTTTAATCCATCGCTTGGATCAATCACTCCCGCAGCCTCCGGTCTGGCCGGGGTCCATGGCTGGGATCCTCCAGAGGATAGCCATCTATCACCCCCACACCCTCTAATCTCTCCTCCATCCCTTTCCCTTGCCCCCCCCCCTCCCTCTCCTCCCCCCCCCCTCTCTCTCTCTCTCTCTCCCTTCCTTCATTCCTCCCCCCTTTTCCTCCCTTTCCTCTTCCCTCCCTTCCTCCTTCCACCCTCTATGCCTCCCTCCCTTCCTTCATCCCCCCTTTCCCTCCCATCCCCCCAGCACCCTCCCTCCTCACACCCTCCCTCCTGACCTTCCGTCCTCCCCCCCCCCCTCCCTCTCCTGCGTAGCTACCTGGCTGACGTCCATGCTGGAGTCACAGCTGAGCGGTCTGACGGAGGTGAGGTCGTTGGCCCCCAGCAGGGTGGAGATGATGCCATTCTGGTCCACCTTGCGGATCATGGTGGCGTCCACAAAGTACATCAGGCCGTTCTTATCCACCGCGATGCCTGCCATGGGAGAAGGAGGGGGAGACCCGGGGGGTTAGGATTCAGATTTTGTCATTGCACTTGATGCTACAAAGCGATTGAAGTCCATTTCAGCTACGTTGAGGAATGGCTAGGAAGTTAAGGCAGCTTAAATCAGTCAGTTAAGATAATGTCTCAATTACATAAGATTTGGGTGCTGACATGACTTAGACATGCTTCATTGAAATAACTAAGTCTAAAATAGAGTCTAAAATGAGACTCTGAGCACATTGTGTTTATATATATATCTAGGTCTGCATGTATATATATATATATATATATATATATATATATACTGTTGGTTGGGAGGATGTCATTGGGATGCAGACATATGCAGTCTCGCCGGCTTCTCCCCGGGAAAATCCAAAGACAGCAAGTCGCAACTTGATTTCATATATTTTTTTCCTCACAAAAAAAACCGCTGACGTACTCAAGCAAGTAGTGGTCGATTTACGACTCGTCCTCCACGGCCCCCTTTCATCGCACCCGTCCCCCGCTTTTCTTTCTATTCCCGCGTCTAGTTTTTATATGCATTTATTTATTGCTCACCACCCCTCTCTCTCGCCCTCTCTCTCTCTCTCTCGCTCTCTCTCTCTCTCTCTCTCTCGTCTCCCTTTGCATGCGTTCGTTTTTTTTACCGACTGTTTATTTTCCATTGCCATATTTTACTGCTGGTTGCAGCGTCAGCCTACAGCAGCCACTCAGACAGGTGTGTTTGTTGTCGGCAATTGTGGCCCTGAAAATAACTCAGTCTCACACGCACACGCACACACACACACACACACACACACACACACACACACACACACACAGCGATGTGCAACAACAGATGGAGGATATCGCAGAGGACACATGAGAGAGAGAGAGAGAGCAGGAGACAAGGTGGGACGAGAGAGGAAGAGAGAGAGGTGAGAGTGAGGAAAAGGGGAGAAAGGAGAAAAAAAGGAGAAGATAGAGGAGGAGGAGGCGGAGGCGGAGGTTGTTACAGGGGAGGGAGGGTTGATGTCACTTGGTCTGATTCACAGGTGAAAAGGTACCGGTTGCTCTTTGCTGTGTCTTTTGTCTTTCCCTTTTCTGTCTTGTAAACCCACGCATACATACACACACACACACACACACACACACACACACACACACACACACACACACACACACACACACACACACACAGGCACAGGCGCAGACGCGGGCGCGTACGTCAGCGGCAGAGAAATGTGACAGCGTGACATCCTTGACAGTTTTGTGTCAAGATGTTTCAACTCCTTTATCTAAGCTCCAGTGAACCACAAAAAAAAATCCTCCCATTAATAAGTTAAACTTTAATCTGGTTTGTAACCTCCTTCTCTGGCTGCCCTGCTTTAGTTAAAGTCTCAAGATACACCGCGTTGTGTCAGAAAAAAAGAAAAAGAAAGAGAGAAAAAAAAAAACCTTCGCCGGGTGTCAGAAAGAAAGAAAGAAAAACCTTGCAAGATGGCCGACTGTCTAACCATGCATAAAAGGCTCATTGGTATGCTAGCGGTCAAGCGGGAGAGATGAGAAAAATGTGACATGACAATAAGAGGTCTGGCAGGGGGATGGGTGGGTTTGGGGGGAGGAGGGGGGGGGCTCGCTGTGCTTTCGATCGTTTGATTCCCTGGAAATATGCGAGGCGTTGTTTTGACGAGAACAGCCGAGGGCGGTGACCTTGGCGCCCGTAACCGTAATCGTTTGATCGCTTCTCGTCGTTCATTTTTGCATCGCTTCATCTCCTTTTTTCTCCCTTCTGATTCTTCCTCCTCCTCCTCCTCCTCCTCCTCCTCCTAGGCCACTCCTCTGTGCCTCGTTACCTTTGGGGCTCATCAGGGTCGCCTCGGTGGCCTTGCCCCCGTCGCCGCAGCGCTCGTCGAACGGCAGGCACTGCTCGCCGGTGCCCGCCACCACCTCGGCGTTGTCCGACAGCAGCCGGCCCCCCGTCAGCGAGCGCACGCGGTAGATCCGCCGCGAGTTGGTGTCGGAGATGAAGAGGGACCCCGTCACGGGGTCCACCGCCAGGAAGTACTTGTGGGTGGGGTTGTTACTGCAGGAAGTAAGGACACAGGAAGAGGTTTGAAGGAGTGAGGCTGAAGTGGGGGCGGAAGGCCCGGCGAGTTGTGTTGTTTTTTTGCGTCTCGGTTTTTATTTTTTGTATATTCTGTGCAGCGGGGTTTAGCTGAGGACACGCACAAGAACCTTTGTTGTTTATGGTTGCGTTTTTTTTTCTCTTACGGTCTTTGTGTCTTACCTGTGCCGGAAATCTTTGTTTCTTCAAGGGAGAAAGTGAGATAAAAGCACAGCAAAAACAAAGACCATGTTAATTCAAACGGTTGGCGGAGAGAAGACTGTATGAAAGAAAAAAAACGATAAAAAATAAATAACAGAGGCATCGGTGGTGTGAAGAGGGAAATGAAAAAAAACATCCTCCCCGAGAGAAATGGTATCTAACGGGGCGTATAACTTTATTCCTGTTCCCCCCGTAGCCCGTCTGCCTTGTTATTTGCCTTGGAGGATTCATCCTACACATTCTTACATATTGCAGACAAATATTATCCTCTCTCCCCCTCGCTTTACTGCTCTCTCAGTTCTGCCTAATCTCACACTGCGCCACCCCTTCCCTTTTTGAAGCCACAGAGTTCAACCCACAGAGTTCAACAAATTAAAACCCTTAAGATGCCAGTCTGGACTTGCTGCCTCTACACCTTTTTTTTTTTACCCTGTTTAAATTCCAAACGCCAAACTTCCACTTCCATTTCTGTTGTTGGTATTTTTGGTATTTGGTTTATACCAAAAATCTCTCATTAATACGAATCCTCTTTAAATTCAGCATTTCTCGAATCATCCTCCCCCTCGACACTTTCCTCCAACACCCCCCCACCCCTCACCCCCCCAGCCGTCCTCCACACACCTCAGCTCAAGGATGCCGGTGGTGTTCATGGACGGGTAGATCCGCCGCACGAAGTTGAGGTCCCCCACGTAGAGGCTGCCGTCGATGCCGGTTGCCAGGGCGACAGGCGCCAGCAGCTTGTTGCCGTCGGCCAATCCGTTGCAGCTGGGGCAGGAGATGCTTCGCCTTCGCCCGTTCCCCATGGTGCTGGTGATGACCGGGGGCTGCTCCGTCACAAATATGTTCTCCCCGTTGCCCTTGTGCAGGATCCCTGGTGGGCCGCAGCAGCAGCAGCAGCAGGAGGAGGTGGAGGAGGAGGAGGAGGAGGAGGAGGAGGAGGAGGAGGAGGAGGAGGAGGGGGAGGAGGAGACGACAGAGAGTTACCTTGGTGCGCCAATGTCATCGTCAAACTCGTTGGGGGGTTATTTGTCAAGGGAGCGAGTTAATACGGTTATAAAGTTTGTGGACGACAACGTGCGCGATTTGTATGCATGGAACTGTACCTCCGTCTTACGTTGTGTTTGGGGGGGGGGGGGATGGAGAGGGGAAGGGGAGTAGGGGGTGATGGAGTGGAGATGAGGTGCGGTGAAGGCTGTTTACTGTTATGTGTTCACTAGTGTGTTCCGCTCCGCTTAGAGGGAGACGGTGTGTGTCCATTCCATTAGTGCATTGATTGGCACAGCGGGAGAACATCGCTGCATCGCCACCCCATTTATATTTTCTGTGCTGCGCCTCTTTTTTTTTGGTTAATGGAAGAGTGCCGAGATGGATGGATGGATGGACTGATGCAAAGAAGGAGAGAGGGAGAGGGAGAGAGAGAGAGAGAGAGAGAGAGAGAGAGAGAGAGAGAGAGAGACAGAGACAGAGACAGAGACAGAGACAGAGAGAGAGAGAGAGAGGGATGGACGGATGGAAGTTCAGATGGATGTATGCATCAAAAACGATTATCCCGTTTGTTCATGCGTGCCTGACCGAGAGTTTGTGCCGGTAAGACAACACGTGTGTGTGTGTGTGTGTGTGTCAGTGCATAATTGACTCCGATTGGGTGCACTCGTGTGAGCGTGTGTATGTGTGTGTGCGTCCACATACCGCTGCGCGTGTTGAGGACGTGGTGTTTGTCCAGCGACCAGCCTCCCAGATTGGTGGGTTCCAGTTCAAAGCCCTGCAGCGTGGCCGTCCTCTTCTCCCACAAGATGAGGCTGGCACAGGACTCGTACTCGTATCCCACGGACACTGCGTCGTGGACCACCATGGGACAGGCCGAGAGAGCGGCGTTAGGATGAGTGTGTGTCTCTGTGTGTGTGTACCGTGTGCGTGTGTGTGTGGACATGAAAATAATGGGCTCAGAATGTCGAGTGAATGGAATACGAGCAATTAAAGAAGCCCGCTTTATATCCATAGCGACAAGCAGTGATTTCGGATGCATGTCATGCAGCCGCGGATCGGGTTTAATATACGAGGAGCCCTCAGCTCTACATAGCTCCAGGATGCCTACAGGCTTCAGACATCGGGGATGGAGTCCAGAGTCTTTGGGCTTGAGGCTGATCTCACTAGCATCTTGTAACATTCAAGGTGAATTCTCAAATGAACTTAATATCAGGGAAAGCATTTTCGATTGATTCAGAGCACAGCAACGGGGTAGCGGTGTAAAGATGAGCACACTCTTCGGCACAAACAGATGAAGCCGGGAGCGCCTATACGTTATGATTGCTGTGTTATACACAGGGTAGCTAGTTAACACCTGTACTCAAACCTTCAGCGACACCTAACTCACACCGTCACATCCTGCTAAATCAATTAAAAACCCTGATAATTGGACAGATGGCCCAATGGGCCCTCCGACTACGAGGCCAGAACGGTTGTCAGGGCAACAGGCTTTGCTGTGTGAAATATTACGCCTCCATCATTTGACTGTGTTGACACGTAACTCGCTGATTGGCATAAACATACATGTCCTGGCCAGAAGTTTGGATGAGGTGGTAATTGCGCCTGGAGCAAAAAAAAAAAGAAAACGAATCATTCACAAAGTCGTACTTTGAGGTTTCGGCTTCGGGTGAACTAAAAAGATCTTCTGAAAAAAAAAAAAAAAAAAAACTCAGTGGAGTGGATGTATCTGCCGGGACTATTGTAATCATTTCAACGATTCCAGAAGAGGCACGGGACCAGCCCCGCGTTTACCCAGTTAAAATAACAGCCCCGGGAGTCCGTCTGCGTGTCGGGGCAGAAGGTGGGGGGGGGGGGAGAGAAAAAACCTGAGACACAGCTCTGCAAATTCAATTTCTGTCATGGAAGGCTGGGGATGGCCTGAACAGCTTTAGCCCTCGGCGCGCCTCCAGATGTCCAGTGGAGCTCCGGCCTGGCGGCAGCATTCGGTCGACAGTGGCGGTGAGCCAAAGTGACATTAAAATGTTATAGCACGGAGGTCCCCCTGGTCCGCGCGCCGCCGCCGCCGCCGCCTCGCGAGCTAACCGCTAACTCACCCTGACGGCTAATAACCCTCCCCAGCCGCCACGGCCCGGCTGACTGAAACATGTGCAGCCCTGATGAAAAATAGACGGACGAAAGAGAGTGGGAGGGAAAAAAAAGAAAAAGAAAACGGCGGAGTGGCTTCACCGAGGCCGTACCGTATATTGGAAGCCCAGGACTTGGACGGATCATTTCTGTGTTCACGAATGCTTAACCACCAGCACTTTCTTGCCGGAGACACGGACAGCAAATCCCCGGCCGCTGAAGTTTATTTCTTTAAGTCTGCTGGTTCGGCGCAAAACATCCCCCCGCCAAAACACTAATTTTCTCTCTTTTTCCCCACTAAAATCGATCTCCCCCTCTCCCTCCCCCTCCCTCCCTCCTCCACCCTCCTCCACCGCCACTCACCCACGGCTTCCGAGAGCCCGTAGACCCTCTGCCCGTACGCGTCCGTCTTGTCCCAGATGTAGGTGTAGGCCAGGTTGGGCGAGGCGTGGAACCACTTCTGGAAGAGGTGTCCCTCTACGGCCACCATCAGGTGCACCTTCAGCAGGCCCATGGACACCACGGCCGGGCTCATGGTCACCTTGAGCAGGGTGTGGTAGCCCTGCGTCCTGGAGCTCAGGTGGCACAGCTTCAGGCCGGTGCCGGGCACCTCGATCTGCTCGTGCAGAACCTGGAGGAGGGAGAACGGGAGGGAAGACGAGAGCGGAGCGGGAAGGGAGGAGAGGATTAGTCAGGGCAGGGGGGGCGGTGATTAGACACCACTAAGCGCAATGGGTTGTTAAGGCACGGTTCCAGAAGAGAAGAACAACAAGGGGAAGGACCGGACCGGACAAGGGGAGGAAGAGGCTTTCTCCTCCCCTTGTACGGATGCACGAAAACAGGCAGGCGGGCGTAGGAGGATCGAGGCTCATGATTCAAAGGGTTTTATTTGACACATACTCATACAGGATGTGCAGAGAAAGGGTTGTGTGACATCCTCTGTGTTTTACTAAAAATAAATAAAATACAACAGAATAAAAATAGATAAAATTGAATAAAACACAATATAACTTTTAACTGAAATTAAGAATATTATATCTATATATATATAATATTCCCAATTTCTGTATATATAAATATATATATATATATATATATATATTTAAACGAGATAAACAGGGAGATGTAAAAATTGTATTGTGCAATGTGGTTAGGTTTAGAGTGTCAGGGGGGGAGGGGTGGTGGGGGGATTTTCCGGTGGTCCCGTATCAATTAGTAGCGGTGGGGGGGGGGGCTCACCTGTGTCTCGGGGATGATGGGCTTCTCCCCGGGGTTGGAGCTGAAGAAGGAGGAGAGGGGCGAGGCCACCACCAGGGGGTCGGGCCGCACGAAGCCGCTCAGGTCGCAGCCGGGGATGGTGTTCTCCTCCGTCTTCAGCACCAGCGTGTCCATGGCGTAGAACCGGCTCCAGGGGAGCCACACCGTGCGCTCCTGGCTCAGGAAGGGTGCCCGCTCGAAGCGCAGGGTGAGCGACGCGCCGCCGTTGGCGATCAGGTCGAACCTACAGAGGGGGGATTGTGGGAAGTAGAGGAAGAGGGGGCGAGGATGAGGAGGAGGACGGTGGTAGTGGTGTTGACAGCCGTCCCATATGCCCCTCCACTGAGGACGTTAGATGTACATACGTTCCGTCCTGGCGGGTGAGGGTGTAGCCGTAGTGAGGGTAGTTGACGAAGGACACGTTGACTCCCACCAGAGGGGTCCCGTCTGTGGTCAACACCTGGCCCCGGATTAGAGAGGCCAAGCTAGAAATACATAGAGATAGTTAGACATGAGGTATGAAATACATAGAGATACAGAGACATGAGGTAGGAAATACATAGAGATACAGAGACATGAGGTATGAAATACATAGAGATACAGAGACATGAGGTAGGAATACATAGAGATACAGAGACATGAGGTATGAAATACATAGAGATACAGAGACATGAGGTATGAAATACATAGAGATACAGAGACATGAGGTAGGAAATACATAGAGATACAGAGACATGAGGTATGAAATACATAGAGATACAGAGACATGAGGTAGGAATACATAGAGATACAGAGATATGAGGTATGAAATACATAGAGATACAGAGACATGAGGTATGAAATACATAGAGATGCAGAGACATGAGGTAGGAATACATAGAAGTACATAGACATGTATGCTATGGTATATATACACAGTAAGACTAGGAAAAAGATGAGGTATATAATATATAGTACAGAGAGAGATATGAAAGTTAGATATGAAATACGGAGAGAGACAAAGAGAACCCTTTCAATGGAAAATACAGAGAGAGAGAGAGAGAGAGAGAGAGAGAGAGAGAGAGAGAGAGAGAGAGAGAGAGAGAGAGAATAATTTAAATATAAAATACAGAGAGAAATAATTTAGATATATAATACAGAGAAAGAGAGAGAGAGATGGGAGAGAGAGAGAGAGAGAGAGAGAGAGAGAGAGAGAGAGAGAGAGAGAGAGAGAGAGAGAGAGAGAGAGAGAGAGAGAGAGAGAGCAAGGGATAGAGACATATAGGTTAGATATGAGTTACAGAGAGATATACATTCGATAAAAAATACAAAGAGAGAGACATTATATATATATAATAGAGAGGGGCAGAGACATAAGATAAAGTTAAATAGATGCATAAATGGATAAATGGATGAATAGATGGGTAGATGGACGGATGGAATAGATAAACAGCCCATTGAAAGCCATCATATGAATCATTTCCACAGCAATTTCTCAGCTTTGTTGATATTTTTCATGCATTTTATCTTTTACCATAAATGTATTGCTCAAGGCTGCTCCTTGCCATTCATTAACAAAGTGATGTTGAAATGTTTTCAAAGGAAATATGTGTTTGGGTCCAATATCAGAACTATTACTATGTACATAAAACAGTCCATACGTGCGCTTTATAACCCTCTGTTGGTTTTATATCAATCTGATTCTTAATGTTTTTTATCGATGTGTTTGTGGGCGTGTGTGCGCTTGTTTGCGTGTGTGTGCGTGTGCATGTTTGTGTATGTGTGTGTGTGTGTGTGTGTGTGTGTGCCGTACCTGGAGTTGAAGGGGTTCTCTCCGGGGATGATGTGGGTGCTGTCCCGGCCCACCAGCATCTTGACGCGGTCGTAGAAGGAGCGCACGCGCGGCTGGGCCAGGGGGCTCTGCTGGATCACCTGCAGGGGGTCCCGGGACCCCCGGCACAGGGGGCTGTTCTGACACGGGCTCTGGATGCAGCAGTCTGGGTCCATGCAGTCCGTCAGTCCATCTGGAGCGAGGAGGCGAGAGTTAGAGGGGGAACGGGGAGGCAGAGGGGGAGGGAGAGGGAGAGGGAGAGCGAGAGAGCGAGAGACAGAGACAGAGACAGAGAGAGAGAGAGAGAGAGAGAGAGAGAGAGTGTAACAGAGAGAGAGAGAGAGAGAGAGAGAGAGAGAGAGAGAGAGAGAGAGAGAGAGAGAGAGAGAGAGAGAGAGAGAGAGAGAATCCCTCATATATTTAGGCTTTTTGTTCGTAGTTTTTACTAATTTATAAACTTCAGTTTTGCATTATTCAGTCTCTCTCTCAGCTTTTTACTGTTTAATTTATGTTTCTGACTCAAGTTTCTCTTGGCAGCCTATTTAAGGGCTATCAAGAGCGTCCAATCTCCGACAATCTATAGGCAAACGCCTGCATGTCCTTACAGCTGGGATGGACGCAATAGCAGTCTACCGAGGAAGAAAAACGAAACTTCCACTTTCATTCTCCCTTTCATATTTCCCGTCTCTTCCATCTGCTCCTTTCTCTTTCCTCCTCCGCCCCCTCCCATCCTAGTCACCTCCTTCGTTATCCTTGTTGTCGGCGCACGAGGTCTCCATGGCAACGCTGCATCCCGGGCCCCTCCATCCTGTCTGGCACTCGCAGTGCCAGCTCTGCTGACCCATGGTGCACTGGCCGTTGCCGTTGCACAGGTTAGGACATCCGTCTGTGGGGGGAGCAGAGAGAGAGAGGGGGGGGGGGGGCGGGGGGTGGGATATGGTCAAAGGTTAGGACATCCGTCTGTGGGGGGAGCAGAGAGAGAGAGGGGGGTGGGGGGGAGGCGGGATAAGGTCAAAGGAGAAGGAGGGAAACTGAGGAGCAAGGGTAATATTTGGGTCATGTTCGATATATATACGGTGGATTTAAAAATAGAACAGACAATGCTTGACACGGTACACATAGAACACTATGCTATATGGCCCACAAACACGCACACAAACTGGCACACATACAGTGGAGCAACAAGTTTGGCTGAATGTATAAACCACGCACATGGTGACATACATTGGGTATTGATTGTGTAAGAATTAATTGCCGTGTGTATCTTCTTGTCAGTGTATATATGTGCGTGAAGTGGACCACTAAGGCAAGTGTATTTGTCGAGAAAGAACTAGAGAGATAACTGGGGGTGTTCTCTTATTGATGAAGCCCCATCCAGGCATCTCTCTCTCTCTCTCTCTCTCTCTTCTCTCTCTCTCTCTCTCTCTCTCTCTCTCTCTCTCTCTCTCTCTCTCTCTCTCTCTCTCTCTCTCTCTCTCTCTCTCTCTCTCTCTCACTCACTTAGGATTCAAGGTGTAGGTAATGGAATTCTCATGGCGCAAGAGTAATGCAGTCTCATGAGAGAATGAGATTACGGTCAGCGGAGTGTGTTGCGTGTGCGCTGCGCACGTGTGCACGTGTGTTTGTGTCTATGTGTCTGCATGTGTTTGCGTACGTGTCATGGAAGTCCATAAACCTTTGCTCCAGCTTATGCAAAAAAAAAAAAGGAAAAAAGCCCCAGCCAATATCTACAGGCCCTCCAGCAAGCTTTGTGCCTTGAAAGAAACGGCGGCAAGCCCAGCCTGAACCCATTCGTGACATTCAGGCGGTGATACAACTGACTAACACTCTGAGGCAAACGACAGGGCAGGACTCCCAACATGGTGCCGAGCTACATGTCATCGGAGCGCTCCTTAACGTGCTGAAATGTCCATTTAAAAGAGGTAAACTCGTTTGAGATGGTGAGATAAGACAAAAACCTGAACTGCGATTGCCAGTCAATGAGATACCTGATGAAGTTTCAAGCACTACCAACCATCAACGCGACGGAGTGTGTTCAAGAGCAGTATTGTTGTAATTAGCACTCTGCCTGCAATCCAAACCTCTGAGAGCTGTTTCTTTCTGTAATATAAATCTCCCAGGGACGGGGGCGGGGGGAAGCCGGGGTGACAGTCATGACCGTTTTTTTTACGGCAGCACACAGGGCCTATATCAAAACCTGTCACGTCCATTTTAACTCCTGCATAGGAGGGAGATGCGACCAAAGGTATATGTTTGCAAGAATAAACCTGCAGACATGCAGACATCCACCCAGTCAAACCCGTATATATGGAGAACCACACGCATAAATACACACACACGCGCACCCGCCCACCCACATGAATACTCACACACATGAAGATTTGCACACAGAAAAAAAACACATACTTGAACACAGACACACACACACACACACACACACACACACACAAACTACATTCAGAGAGCTACCTGGAATCCCATTGTTGTAGTAGGTGTAGTTGTAGTAGTAGTAGTAGTAGTAGTGGTAGTAGTAGTAGTAGTAGTATTGGCATAAGTAATAGTAGTATGCGGATAAGGGTAAAAATTACACACTTAAAGATTATGAATATGAAATGCTTCCCTTTAAACGCCTGGCCAGCAGATTAACGAATATATCTTGTGCCCTAACAAAATGCCACGTCGATAGAGCCACGCGGCATGAATACAAATAGCTTGACCTCAAGAACGAGGCGGTGGGCTCGAATTTCAGGGGAATCTCATTCAAACTGGCATTTTATCAGTTGCATCCACCGCAGGCCGGCTGCGCTGACGGGAAGTCACCATAAGGTCCTTCCGAGAGCGAGTGAGAGAGAGAAAGAGAGAGAGAGAGGGGGAGAGAGAGAGAGAGAGATGGACTTCACCACAAGAGGAGTTCAATCAAAAGGCCTATCTGTTTTATTCTTCTTTAATTGATACCTCCTGATGTAGTGAGCGTCAGGAGTAGGCCCCCTGATGCAGCGTAAGAGGTCCGCTGGTAGAAGAGAATAGATTTTCCCTGCGATATCGCGGCTGGGGGAACAAAAGGGAGTTAGCAGTGATTGCCTGTTAAATGGAGTTGCCATTTAAAGCGGCCAAATTCTTATGACGAGCCCGGACAGGGCGATCCATAGCGGGCATTGATCGGTCTGCCAGGACAGACCGGCGTTAGGCTTCTTACTCTTTAATGCCAGGGCCCAGTCGATTCCCTCTCATACTAACTAGAATAAAGTGGGATTTCAGAAACTATTAAGTCCACCTCACCCACTAATGTAGTTGGACTCTGATGAAAATCCCCTTAAAAAGGAGGAGATATTGCCTTGGGTTATGGGTCACCACACACAATCTTCAATGAAACAGGCGCCCGTGTGCCTGTTCTACCCAGGGAGTGTAGTGTGTGTGTGTGTGTGTGTGTGTGTGTGTGTGTGTGTGTGTGTGTGTGTGTGTGTCTGCGTCTGTGTGTGTGTGCGAGAGAGATAGAAACTCAGAGACATAATAAAAAGGAGAGAACGAGAACTCCCAAGAATTAAGTACCACAAAGCAAAGGAAAGTCGAGATATTCTACCCGGAAAAAAAGAAAGATGTTCGGCTATTCTCCCAGTTATCTACTTCTTGCTGCTCTAAAGGTTGTGCCGTAAAGGTCAAGGTCATAAATATAAGCAGGGTGCTGCTTCACGTTACAACGGCCTACATAATACACCCACTTCGCCCACTGAAGCCCCCTGCTTTTATTACCACGATCCCACCTCGCGATAATTATGAGTTTGTTCCTCCTGTCCTTTGACTTCGTTTTCTGTCTATTTATTTGGACCCTCTTTTGTCCCCCTCCTCCTCCTCACTCCTCCTCCTCCTCCTGCTCCTCCCCTCTTTATCTCTCTCCTCCACTCTCACAATCTCCTGTGCTACAATGTAATTTCAACCAAATCTCATCTCTTCATACAACTACGGGAGTGAAGGCATTAGCTTCAGAGGTGTGGGGAGGGGAGGGAGGTAGAGAAGATAGAATCCGCAGTAATTCTCGGAAGGGGGGGAGGAGGGGGGGGGGTGAGTTGTCAGGCGATCTGCAACGGTCTGCATGAACCTAATGAAGGGGGGGGGGGGGGGGGGGGGGGAAAGAACTCTTACTTTCACTTTCTCTTACTTTCACTTTCCCTTTCCCCTGTATCTATCCTCCAGTGGCGGCCATGTTCCCGGCCGAGCCCTATGAATCACCTTTTTACTACCGAGCGGGTCTTCAATGAAGTGCTGTTTTAGGGTTTCTTTTTGGAGTGTGTGTGTGTGTGTGTGTGTGTGTGTGTGTGTGTGTGTGTGTGTGTGTGTGTGTGTGTGTGTGGGTTTTTTTGGACCACTGCTGTGGTCGTTGGGATCAATTTTGATGAGGAGACGGGGGGAGGGGGGGGGGGG
>NC_044057.1:21601474-21611474 GCF_902167405.1 Gadus morhua
CCCCCCCCCCCCCCCCCCCCCCCCCCCCCCCCCCCCCCCCCCCCCCCCCCCCCCCCCCCCTCCTCAGCCACTTCCATTGTTGCGTTTCCACAGTTCCTGTCCTTTAACTTTCTCTCACCATGTCTTTGCCCTTCTCTCTCCCCTGCTTCCTTCTTCCTCTCCCTCATGCTCTTTGTCTTCTTTGTTTGTCCCTGCCCCACTCCCTCGGTTTGCCGGCTCGCTGTGATCATTTAGGGGACATTAGTCACCCGGGTCTCCCAGGTGAAACCACCACAGGAGACTGAGCTATTCTTCTCTCCCTGTCTCTCTCTCCTCTCTCATTTCTTCCTCTCTACGCCAGCATGCGACCCGGACTCCCCGTCACTTCTCCATTTTGGATCGCACGAGCCTCCCGTTCCTCATTGTTCACTCCACACACTTCATCACCTTTATTGTTATCATCTTCCTCTACTCAACCCTAGTCTCTCCCTTTCTCCCCTTCTCACCTCCTTTCCTTCAATCGCTCCTCTTTCTCCTCTCATCTCCTGTTCTCTGTTTATGCTCCCCTTCCTCCTCATTCCCACTCCTCCTGCAGTCTCCAGTACTCCCATCTCCTCCTCCACACCTGTTCTCCTGAATGTCTTCCCCATCGTTCTTCCTCATCGTTCTTCCTCTTCCTCCCTGCCATGCTCCCTCCACCAGGAGACCCATTCGCTCCCCCCCACCTCGCTCCTCGTCCTCCCCACCCCTCCCGTTATCCCCTCCCTTCTCCAGATTTTTCACGTACAACAAAAAAGAAAAAAAAACACACACACACACGACAGAACCTGTCTTTCTCCGTTTGCATGCCAACCGTTCACCTGTATCCTAGCAACCGCCTCTCCTTTGGCTCCGGCGCTCCATGCGGAGCAGGCAAACAAGACGCCAGGGGAATGAACAACAAGCTCTCTCGTTTATCCTCCTCCCACCCCAACGCTCAGTCATTCCTTCACTCCTAAAGGAGGGAGGCCGCCACCGCGCCCGAGCCGCTGGCTAATCGCCGCGGCTAAGCTAGGCATGGGGTGTCGTTATGCAAGCAAAGGCATAGGTGTGGGCCCCTGGGACCGAGTGGAGCGATCACGCAAACACACACGCTAGCACACACACACACACACGCACACACACACAAATGCACGCAGATACACCGACACACAATGCCCAAACACACACATTCACAAAAAATGCAGAGCAAAGACACATGGAAAAAAAACATGTGAATTATGGGTAGGAAGGCATAAAAAACACAAAGAGATAACACAAACATTTCACACAGTGCTATAGGTGGCTATTGGTGTGAGGGAAAAGGTAGCTACACACACACAGACACATACACACACATACACTCACACAAACAAAACAACTAGACACACACGAAAGCCCAGGCACACTGCTCGTGCGCAAGCATACACGCACGGGGAAAAGTGCTGTTCAGGCACATGTGTCCTGGTTTAATTTACGAGCGGGCTCCTGAGTGGACGCCTCAGAGGGGTCCTCTTCACGCTGCATGGCTCAGGGTGCTCTGCACGATCCCCCGAGTGAGTTCACACACGCACACACACACACACACACACACACACACACACACATACACACACACACACACAATCACACACACGCTCTCACACACACGCAAATATGATGAGGCACACACACACACACACACACACACACACACACACACACACACACACACACACACACACTCTCACACACACACAAATATGATGAGGCACACACACACACACACACACACGCACGCAGAAACACACACACACACGCAAACACACACAGATTGGGTGTGACAAAAAATCCTCCCTGTGAGCAGTGAACACTGAAACCCGAAGCTCGATTAGGGCTACAAAAAGCAAGGTAAACACTGAGGTCTAAGGCGTAGCGGCAGTGTTACAGCTCTGTTCTGCAGACAAAACATCACCGCCGGTCGCCGCCTCCCCGCAGCCAAGCGGGCGGGCGCACGGTAAACACAGGACAATCAAACACCAAACCAAAACCAAAAGGGTTCCGTCCACGCTTAGCTGTAATTTGCCTTCTATTGAATTCCATGGAAAAAAAAATTAGAGACAGAACAATGACGTATTGACTCTGGTAAATAACGTAAAGTCCTCAGAAAGAGAAGAGTGTGCATGAGAATGAAATAGATAATAACAGGAATAACAACAATGCGGGAATACAAAGAAGCAACGAATAGTTCTGTTCTATATTCTCTGCCATATTCAACATTCAGTTCATGCATTTGAGCAATACTGATCGCTACAAGACGATGTCTTATGCAATCTTATGTAATATATAGTTTGGTAGTTGGTAGTTTGATAGAGTGCTCAGCTGTCATTGACATCGGCTGGATTTCAAGTCAAAAGCCTAGGTTTGCACTAATAAGCTGATCTTGGATCCAGCAGTCCAAACTTGTTAAAGCCAAACTTCTGGGGGGAGAAGGTAGGTAGTGAGCCTTAGAGAGAAACAAAAAATACGGAATTAGGTGGAGTGACTAGTGCTGACTATACCTACTCAACTCCCTTATGCATTTCTGACCGAGTTTATGTTTAGCTTTCAGCCGATTCCATCCCTGCGTTACAGATCTGTGGGAGAAGAAAGTGAAACACTGCCGTTCCCTTAGATACAAGCTCGTCTACCGTCAGTCTTCACACGAATAATCTAAAGCCTTCAGATGATGAGTCTGATTTGTGAGACGACTAATTGGCTCATGTTTACAGGAAGCACCGGAGAAAGGTAGAGAGGAACAGGGGGGGCTCACTGCCGCATCTCCGTGTGCGTTCATCAAGCCCTGCTCTACTGGGAGATCATGTGACCGGGGAGGCGTGTCTAAACACCCCCCCCCCCTAATGGCGCTGGGGCTCCATATGTGGCTGTCCAGCGCAGTGTGACCGCTGAATGCTCAGGAGAAGCAGGCTCTCTGTCTCATAACCCTGGGAGACGCTCCTCCATCCACGCTGGAGGACACATACACACACACACCCTCAAGGGCACACTCGTGGGGAAGCACGAACACACGTACACACACATAAACACTTATATTCACACACACACACACGCATACACATACGCACATACATGTAAGGACAAGAATCATTGTTGCATGCAAATACATCCCCTTGCACATGTGCATGCATGTTATCACGCACGCACGCACGCACGCACGCACGCACGCACGCACGCACGCACGCACGCACGCACGCACGCACGCACGCACGCACGCACACACACACACACACACACACACACACACACACACACACACACACACACACACACACACACACACACACACACACACACACCCTTGCACCATTAGATAGATGGTGGGGCATTTGTATAAATACACACCCATATATATGAATGCGTATAAATTATGTAAAACTAAATTAATAATTGATGGCAAGGTGATCCCGGGTTGTTTTTTCTGCTGATGGCAACTTTTGCTTTAGATCCCCCCATCTGTTGAGTTTGGTCTCGGGGGTAACAGGCCAATAAAGGGCCTGGTGACACATCTGTCTCCACACACACACACACACACACACACACACACACACACACACACACACACACACACACACACACACACACACACACACACACACACACACACACACACACACACACAGATGCATGCACAAGCACGCAGCCACACACACGCACATGAATACATATGCACACACACACACACACACACACACACACACACACACACACACACACACACACACACACACACACACACACACACACACACACACACACACACACAAATACATATACACACACACACACAAACACGTGCAGAAACACATACCTCCTGCCCACAGCCTCCCTAATTCTTTGCATCCTTACTTAACCGAAGGCTCAGTCGATTCTCCCACACGCTGTACCTGCCTTACGCTACACTGAAGTCTATCATCGAATGATCCCAGATCTTTGAGGCGCACTCGCGTGTTCCCCACACCCCCTCCCCAACCAACTACACCTCCCCCCTCCTCCCCCCCGCTGGGTATCCTAGTGATTCTGCCTGGGCTATGTTTGGGGATGCAGTTCGGGGAGGGTGTGTGTGTGTGTGTGTGTGTGTGTGTGTGTGTGTGTGTGTGTGTGTGTGTGTGTGTGTGTGTGTGTGTG
This sequence comes from Gadus morhua, assembly GCF_902167405.1. Taxonomy (NCBI): domain Eukaryota; kingdom Metazoa; phylum Chordata; class Actinopteri; order Gadiformes; family Gadidae; genus Gadus; species Gadus morhua. Next base: position 21,605,636 of record NC_044057.1, read on the forward strand.
TGTGTGTGTGTGTGTGTGTGTGGGGGGGGGGGGGGGGTGTGGTGGGGGCTGGAACCCCCTGCGGTGCGTGGATCTCTACGTCTGTCTGTCGCCCCCCCTGCTGTGTCTGATCTCGTCGGCATGTAGCAATCTGCTGTAGAGTCCCGGCCAACACGGAATCTTTGAGCTCTGCGCTATATTCCGCCGGCTTTCATTCTTTCCCTTTCCTCCTCTGCGGTGAATAAATAAATACAAACAGCAATTCCTCATATTCCTTCGGTAAACAAGTGCTTGCTGACCGGCGGAATGGGATGTTTTCTTTGGGTCTGTTTGTGTTCCCCCAACACATCAGAATCCGGTGTACCGCACGTGTACACTGCGCACTCGAGCGTGCTCTAAATGGGTTCTAATTGTTCTGCCAAGTCGCTTTGCAGTTAGTTTGGTAAGCGGCTGGGCTGGTACGGCGGACGGCCGGCCTCCACAAGCACACTTTGTGTTCTTTTGCTTTGTCAGAGTGAGGCGCCAAGTGCCTAAAAAAGCCTATTTTAACATTTAAAAAAAGAACAAACAAAAATGACTATTATTATTATACTATCTGAATTTAACTTAACCAGGTTTTATCTTTTATCATCTATTTCTTTCTGTTGCAAAGAAAAAACACAAACCCAAATCCAATTGTTTTTTACCAGCAGCTTGGAACCGACCGTTTGAGTATAACATAACAATGAGGTAGAGGAGCATGACGAAACAATTGTGAGAGACCTACCAACTGAGGAGGATGGCGGGATGAAAGGTAAGGTTTGGAGAGGGCCCTTCCGATAGAAGAGGGAGTATAAAACCTAAGGCTTTCAGAGTGGCCTGCCGATGAAGGAGGATAACAGGGTGAAACGTAAGGTTTCAAACAGATCCCTTATCGATGAGCTAACCATTTGAAACGCATTGTTTTGAATCGGACCAACCGATGAGGCAGCAGCGATGGACGGGACGTCCATCTGGAGAGGGACCTAACCCGTGAGTATGCGTGTGTATGTGTGTGTGTGTGTGTGTGTGTGTGTGCGTGCATGCGTGTGTGCGCAGCAGAAGGCGTATGAGGAGATGGTTGAAGGAGCAGCGATGGAGGGGACATACACCTCGAGAGGGACCTACCGATGAAGTAGGAGAGCAGGATGGCCAGCAGGGCGGCGGCAGTGATGGCCGTCACGGCGGCACACTTCCAGCTGCAGTACTTGGACGGCTTCTTGAGTTTGAAGGCCGAGCGCGAGAAGGTGTTCCTGGGCAGCAGGCGAGGGGGCGGGGAGTACACCGTCCCGGAGGTCAGGGGGTAGCCGGGGGACGAGCTGCTGAAGAGGGGGGTGGTCCCCGATGATGTCTTGAACAGGAAGTGCCTGTGTGTGTGTGTGAGAGAGAGAGAGAGAGAGAGAGAGAGAGAGAGAGAGAGAGAGAGAGAGAGAGAGAGAGAGAGAGAGAGAGAGAGAGAGAGAGAGCAAAAGTGTGCGAAAGAGAGAGAGAGAACGAAAAGAGAGAGGGAAAAGGGGGGAGAGTGAGTCAGAAGATGTTGCAGCATTTCATTTTCACAGAGATTCATATATTAACCTCAAGAATTGATTGAGAGTCATATAAGCATTAAGATATTCATCCACACACACAAGCACACACACACACACGCACAAAACCCAATCAGAGCCCGGTGAACGCGGGGTCACATATGTGCGGTCGTTCAATCCACGGCCGCGATAAAACCCTGACGCCATATGGGTCTCCACATCCTTCAACTGATTGCGCTTCCAATTCAGCCCCGTTCCAGCTGAAGGTACCTTTTACCACCGCACCTGCTCTGTTCTCCCAACTTTAGCCTACAGCCCCCCCCCAACCAACCCTGTCCTTACCCCCCTCCCCCCTCCCTTTCTCTGCTCCTTCTGGTCCACTTAGAATGAGTCTAATCCCTCTCTTTCCGGGCCGTGGATAACAAGTGCCCCCCCCCCCCCCCCCCCCCCCCCCACCCCCCCCCCCCCCCCCCCCCCGAGCCCTCGGGCACCCCAATCGCTTCCGCTCTCTACACCCCCGGCGGGGTTAGGGTGCACTGAGGGGATAAAAAAAGGGATTTGAACCATCATCCTCTTCTTGTATTACCCATTATCCTCGGCTGTGGCCGACACCTGCCTGTCGACCTCTTCACCGTGGCAACAAGCATCCTCTCCACCCATCCCATTTTCCATGCGTGAGCGATTCTGTCCCCCTCTCCTCCCTCTTTCCCCTCCCATCCCCTCCCTCTCCCCTCCCTTCTTCCTCCCCCCTCCATCCCCTCCCTCTCTCCTCCCATCTTCCTCCCCCCTCCCATCCCCTCCCTCTCTCCTCCCTTCTTCCTCCCCCCTCCATCCCCTCCCTCTCTCCTCCCATCTTCCTCCACCCTCTCCCCGCTCTCTCCCTCCCCTCTCTCCTCCCTATTTTGTCTACCTCTCTCCTATGCTCTCCCTCCCTCTCTCCCCTTCCCCCTCTCTCCTTGTTTTCCCTTCAGCCTCACTTTCAAACTCCCCTAGTTTTATTTTTTTGGGGAAAGAGGGTTTATTTATCATCTTTTTTCCTTTTGTTTGTCACCCCCCCCACCCCGTTGGACTTGCCAAGTGGTCACTGTTAGAGCAAACACAACAAAAAAACATTCTGTACCCTTGGATCATTTTCCCGGTGACAAAGGCCGCAATTTCTTGTGTCCTTGAGGGTGCAAACCCAGCCCGCCCATATACACACACACACACACACACACACACACACACACACTTACACGAGTGCGCGCGCACACACACACACCCCCGTTCTTTCTTTTCTTCCCTTTTTGCACATACGCTTAGAAACTGGAATAAGCGAAAAGAACCTTGCCAGTAAGTAGAGAGAGAGCGAGAGATCACACATAGAATGAAATGAATCAGTTCTTTGAAGGGATAGAGAGAGAGAGAGGTCATTATATCACCTGACAGAAAGGAATGATCTTGAGGCAAAGTTCAGAGTTAGAAGTAGCACAAACCGAACAGAGAGAGAGAAAATATCAATTCCTGGTTAAAGTCCAACTGCATTGTCCTCCTATTTTGCAGTACGTGTTCCCAAGCAAAGTTTCTTCACATTCGAGGGTTTTCATACTTTTTTAACAGCGTGTTACCAGCTAATTTTCCTTTCACTTAATAACATGGGCATTGAGAAGCAGCAGCCAGCCATTAGTGCAATGCATCTATTTGTGTAACTCAAATAAGGTCTTTCAGTTGCTCCCTTCTGTTACGTGATGTCGTTTTTGCCCGTGCTGTGCTGTAACCCTATGGTTCTGCACCCAGCGTCCTTGTATAAGACTTCATTCGTTAACCATCTACAGCTGGCCCTTGCATTTGTAGGTTTCTTATGTTTCTTAAATGTATGTAATAATAATCGTTAAACTTGAATCGTATGGTTTGCCATGGTGGCATTTGAATTGAGTTGTGTGTTTTCTTTTGTGAATCGGGTGCCTTAGTAGTTGAATGAATTAGTTTTTGACGAGATAGCACAAAGCATAGGAGAAGCTGGGCTCATTAAGGTGCGTTTCATTTGGTACGCCGCACCTGCCTCCACAAGGTTTTTTTCCGTAATGTTGTTTCCTTTGTTAGGCTCACCTGTGTTTATGAACTCACTGTTACCTCTTATTTAACCACCGTCATTTCCTTATTTCTGCAATGTGTCTCTCTGTTTGCCCAGGGAGCCCTCAAGCTCGTCTCAACTAGTCACCTTGTGTATTTTTAAGTATAATTGTCTCCCGCTAAACTTCTCCGTAATGATTGCGTTACATTGATTCTACTGTACTTCGGTGTCCCTTTTGTTTTTCGTTCCCTGCTGCCTCAGAGATAATATTTTTTGCTGAATATACCTCTGTATACTCAGCATGAATGCATGTGCGTGGGGAATAAGAGCTTAACGAATAAAAGAGAAGGTGAACCCCCCTCTTTCCGCTTGAATTCAACCACTAATAAAACCTTTTTTAAACGCGTTTTGGACCAAGTTCAAAGAAACAGGGGGGGGAGGTGGTATCCCCATGGTTACAACCCACGCCAACTACAGTATGTGGTCCAGGTTTTTGTTTGTACGCGTCGATGATATAACGAGCGATGCTGTACACGAAATGCCGTAAACACACCGTGGATCTGCACCACGAGGTGCGTAACCCACGCTGTCGGACGCAGTTAACCCCTGTGGCGTCGGCATACTCTCTCGACACAGAGTCACTGCGTCGTGCTGTCACGGTAACTGACTGAACTGGCTGCGAATGGTACAAATATATTTGTAATGTTTTTCTGCATTAAGCTATTGGTTTAGTTAAAGTGACACGACATCATGGACGTTTAAAATCACAGGAGACTCGGCACTCAGACGGCATTACGGTTCACTGGCATTTTACTTAAATGTTTTTCGAGAGGTGGAATACTCAGCTGAGCGATTTGAAATTCAAGTGCGTATTTTGAACAAATCCACATGGTTTGCCCGTGCCCTGGAAGTGACCCAGTGTCTGGCAGCTCCTCAATAAGATCAGCCCCGAGAACATTTCCTTCTCCCCGGCTCGATCTCGGCCTGCTCCGGGCTTCCAACCAGACGACTCTGCCTCTCCTTGTTGCTCCTGAGTGGATCTCGATGCGAGTTCACCGCTGTTCACCTCGGTGGGGTACGCCTGTAGCATGTGTTCCTGTTCCATTCCTCCCCATCCTCCTTCCTCACTTCCTGTCAAGATGACAGCCGGTAACCAAGACGGAGTGGCTTAAGAAGTGGGAAGGCATACAGAGCGAGAGAGAAGAATCGAGAGATCCCCCCAAACACTCCGGCCATAGCCTCCATCATGGTGTGCTGAAACCAACACAGACTGTATCACCGGTATATGTTAGATCAAACATGCACGTGGCAACGCTGAATCAACTATGTGAATCGAGCTCACGTTTTCCTTTATACCCTCAAATCCGCCCCTTGAATCTCGACAGGAGATCCGACCCGCACACGCGCTCACTTCAGCCTTTCAACGCCGAGCTCAGCCAGCTTCGGACTCATTTCCACCCTCTCCGCTGACAACACTCTCTGTTGCGTTAGCGATCGCTGGCCGGAGTTAATGACAGTGCATCTGATGCAGAGAGGAGTGGAGTGCTAATAATGGGGAACACTGTGGATTCCCTGCTCGCGACTCCTTTTTTAATACTGATGTGTATTCTACGTGTGGGAGTGTTGAAACGACTGTATGGATTGAGAGGACGTGTTATGGTACGGCTTTTTTGTCTTTATTTGCACGCGTTAATCTGCGTGAGAGAACCACCAGAAGGAGGCTGTAGCCGGATGGGAATGTGACTGTGGGATGTACTAATTAAGGGTAGGGATGGAGGAGAGAGAGAGAGCGAGGGAGTGAGAGAGAGATAGCGAGAGAGAGAGAGAGTCTAATGTGCTCTGGGGAGGTAATTGACATTGATTTATGTTGTGGAGATCTGTGCGCTGGCTCAAACATAGCAGGCAGCCAACAATCACAACTCTGTATCATTAGGCAAGCAAGGGTGTGCGTGCGTGTGTGTGTCTTAGAGTGTGTGCATGTGGGTACTGTAGGTTTTTGACAGTGGTCCAGTGTAAAAATGTCATACATAATTAGAGAGAGCTGACAGAAGCACCCCGCTTCATTGCGCACACGTACACACACGCACACACACACACGCACACACGCACAGACATACACACACAAACCGTCATGAGCTGCCAGCAACACCAAAATACAACCACTACATGTTTTCTGTCATGCCATCGTCTCTAGTATATCTAAAACACACATGCCTATATCCGCATAAGATGGCCCACACACATAACAAACACATAACAAACA
>NC_044057.1:21616474-21621474 GCF_902167405.1 Gadus morhua
GCACCCCCCGAGAAACAATGTGCGCTAAGTTCTGTCAGCAAACACATACTGGTGGCGCCGCGGTGACAGAACAGGCAAATAAATCCACCACGGTGCGCAGAGGCCTCTTCGCAACAGGCCTCCACCACCACGCATGAGGCTGCATACACTGCGGACCAGAATGATTACACGACTCAGAGATAATGGGACAACACAATCTGACGTTGGGTTTATGTCTGTTTAGGCCCGACTGCAGCAAGGATAAAGACCAGATGGGCAGCATGTGTTGATGCTACTACTACTGCTACCAATACTACTACTATTACTGCTACCAATACTACTACTACTACTGCTACTCAAACTAATACTTATATTAATAGTACTACTACCAATACTACTACTACTACTACTCTAAATATGAATAGACTGTTAACATAATAATATAATAATAGGACCATTTTAACACAAATTTTGATTAAACTGGAATAAAAGTGAAACAATAATAATAGCGTACTTGTAATTTTAATAATAATAATAATAATATTAATTATACGACTGATACTGATAATGATACTGTTGCTGACACTGATAACCCATGTGAACATTTTATTCTTCTACTGAGGACACACGTGGCCGTCGCGTCCTCACGCTGGGCCCATGGTGTATGAGGAGCGTGCGTGCGTGCGGGGGGGGGGGGGGGCTGACCTGGTCTCCAGAGGGACGTTACTGTTGAGCACCCAGCTGTCCTGGAGCTGCACCGACTCCGGGGTGGTGGGCCCGTCCCCGGGGCCGGGGGCCGGCGCGTGGATGGGGTTCCTCCCCCCCCTCAGCGTGTTCCTGTTCAGGCTGTTGGCCGAGTGGTGCGAGAGGGACTGGTGGTTGTGTGGAGGAGGCAGCGGGGGCCGCAGCGTGGACTGGCTGTGGTGGTTGTTGGCCCCTGTGGGGGAGGGGGGGGGGGGGGGGGGGGAGGGGGGAGGAGGAGGGGGGAGGAGGAGGAGGAAGAGTTTAGTCATCGGACGGAAACGCTGCATTAGGTTGTGGTTATAAAATGTGATTAGTGCGCACACAAAAACACACACACACACACACACACACACACACACACACACACACACACACACACACACACACACACACACACACACACACACACACACACACACACACACACACACACAAATTATATTAAGCAGAGTGAGGCTTGATGTAAATATGAAAAAACAACAACATTGAATTGAAAATTGAATTATTAAACCCAAAAATGCGGTACACAAAGGTTGAGCATCGCATTATCAGTCACATCTCTGGGTCTTTACCGCGCAGGTTCTCGCTTGGTTTTCTCGTAGTTGCCGATAGCAACCCTGTGTGTTTATCTGCGTGCCTGTTTGTGCGAGAGAGCGCTAGATGGATGCATATATAGAAACAAAGAGCCACATAGCAAGCGGGCCACGGAGAGACAGTGTGAGGTTGAAGTAGTAGAGCACTCAGCCTAGTGTGTGTGTGTGTGTGTGTGTGTGTGTGTGTGTGTGTGTGTGTGTGTGTCTGTATGCGGGTGCATGCATGCATGTGTGTGTATATACTCACACTCAAGAGTGTGAGTATACGCATGTATGCCCTCATCGCCTGCTTTCAGACTTGGAGAAAGAGGAGAGGGGAGAGGAGGGTGGAGGGAGAGTAGGGTGGTGGGAGAGGAGGGTGGTGGTTGGTGGTGGTGGTGATGGTGCATGATGTTGTCAGCTCGAAACCAATACCAGGCCTCCCAACACTGAGCTAATGGACTGCAGAGTGAGGCAGCTGAAAAACAAGCCGGGATAAGGCAGACAGGAGCATCCATTCACACATCCACTGTTCACTCCCTCACTCCCTCACTCGCTCCCCCCCCCCCCCCCTCCCCGTCGACTCATCTGTATGTGTGTGAGTGTGTCCTTAGGTGTGAGTGTCTCTGTCAGGTTTTTTTTTTGTACGCGAGTCTGTCAGCGGGTGTGAGTCTGTGTGTGTGTGTGTATGTGCCTTTGTGTGTGTGTGCATGTGAGTGTGTGTGTGTGTGTGTGTGTGTGTGTGCGCAATGTGTTTGTGTTTCTGCCAGCGAATGTGGGCCTGTGTGTTTGTTTGTAGGTGCGTGTGAGTGTGTTTATGTGTGTATATGTGCACGTGTATGCTTGGTGGATGTGTGTGTGTGTGTGTGTGTGTGTGTGTGTGTGTGTGTGTGTGTGTGTGTGTGTGTGTGTGTGTGTGTGTGTGTGTGTGTGCATGTGTCCAAGGGCTTTCAGCCCTTCCTAACAGTGTGCATGCCTGTATGCAGCTTTACAGAGAAATCAATAACGCAGACCACATACTGTACCGCGCTGGAAATCCGGGCACACTTAACCAAGGTTTCAGGACTATTCTCCTTAATTATACATTAGTGTAGACAAGAGATGCAGAATTCATGGTCGTAAACCTACAGCTGATCAGAATAAATTAGGTCACATAATAAACAGACTGAGAATATACACTGCCCTGTATTTACTGAATATTTAAGACAAGATTTACAAAAAATATACTGAAATGTATCTCTGAACGCATTGTGAAGATAATATAATTTAGATATGGGCTTTTGTTCCTCATTAAATAGCAACCACATTTCCATCACGTTTTTTTTTCCATCAAACTTTTATCTTTCCATCGTCCTACATTAGATGTTACTTTAACTTTCTCATTCTGGCTTTGCAATACAGCTTGGCCTTTCCTATAAAGGCTTCAGCCTTTGCTCTTTCATGATAGATTTACACTTCTAAGCGTTTAATATATCACCAATTGTATTTGAACACACACTGCCGTTTGTCAGAACGATCAAGCAAAATTGTACGAAGTAGGCCCAGAAGGAGGAAAAAAACAACTGCTTGCAAAATACATTTTTCAATCTGCACAATCCCAATATCCCCCCCAACACATTTTCTAACCTACTTAGACCAGATGAGAGAAGAAGGGACATTAGGTCGCAAAGAGGAGAGGAGGAATGAAGAGAGGGAGGAGGAGAGAGGGGAGGAGAGGATAGTAGAGGAGAGAGAAGAAGAGAGGACAGGAGAGGAAAGACGAGAGGAAAGAGAAGAGGACATGACAGGAGAGGAGAGAGAATAGGAGAGGAGAGGAGAGGAGAGGAGAGAGAGGAGGAGAGGAGAGAGAATAGGAGAGGAGAGGAGAGGAGAGGAGAGGAGAGGACAGGAGAGGAGAAAGAATATATGAGGAAAGAGAAGAGGAGAGGAGAGAGAGGACAGGATGGAGAGAAGGAGAGGGGGAAGGTGCAGGGAGAGGAGGTGAGAGTAGCAGGGACAGCAGAAGGGAAAGAGGAGAGGGGGCCTGCATGCTGCATGTGTTTCCTGCTTTTGTGAATGTGGTTGCTTTGATAACTGTCAGTCAAAAGGCCATCCCACCATCTGCACACAGTCTCAAACACACACACACACGCGCGCACACACACACACACACACACACACACACACACACACACACACACACACACACACACACACACACACACACACACACACACACACACACACACACACACACACACGCGCACACACCCACACACACACACACACACACACAGACGTATGGGCAGAATGCCAAACAATATCCACATACTCTCTTTCAGCGCCTTCCTTTTCTCTTTCCCCCCTCTCTTCATACTCCCTCCCCCCCCCCCCCTCCCCCCCTCTCTTCTGCTTTAAAGGTAGGTAGAGGGTGGTGAGCCCCAACACGGTTTGCGGTCGCCGCAGCGACAGCAGGGGGAGCTGACCTCATTCCTCGGGTCCACCGCTGGGACGCAGGTGTTGGGCCACGTGGCCCAGCGGAACATATGCTCCGGTGAAGAAATGCGCCGGAAAAAAAGAGAAAACGGCGCGACGGACGGAAGAAGGTGAGAAAAAAAACAAGTGGGAGAGAAAAAAAAAAAAAAAAAGAAGAAGAACAGGTCCCCCACTTCCACTCAGGGCAGACGCTCGGCATCTGTCGGTAGAGAAGGCGCGTGGGCCCCCCCCCCCCCACCCCCTTGGGAGTGTGTGTGTGTAAGCGGGGATTGCGCGTGTGCCCGCTTGAATCGAATTACACGCCTGCGCACATACACCGCTATGTGCATTGTGCACATCTGGAGAACATGTAGGGCCAGACACAATAGGCTGGTGCTTGATGACGGCGACAAACACACAATATTCCTTTCCCTCACACACACACACACACACACACACACACACACACACACACACACACACACACACACACACACACACACACACACACACACACACACACACACACACACACACTTGTCTTTCTCTTGAAAACACAGTTTCTTGTTTGTCCGGTTGTTTTTGCATTAGCATTTTGTTGTGTATTTGTTGATCCATGACGCACTTTCAGACAAACCTCTTCTGTTAAAAGCTTTTTATAAATAAATGTGACTTGACTCTCTTTCACTCTCATTGCGTCACAGCAATGTGAATTACATGTGACAACACCCAATCAGCATAAATATGTCTAAATCTGGCCTCAGCACTCAAACATACACACACACACTTTGAAAAGCAGGACCACAAATTCACAAAATACCCACACAGAAAAAGACACACAAACACACATGCACACACACAAGCATTTGGCAGAAGCATCATCTACACATAGATGAGGGTCTTTAAAGTACTGAACAGTCCCCCTTGCAGACCCTGCTGTCTCTCCATTTTAAATATGTGGTCGGCCACTCCTCGCTGATGTACCCTTCCCCTACATAAATATTGAACAGTTTTTCATTCAAATTCCAATGAATAATATATGCCAACCTTCAATGACAGAGAAATATTTCTTCCTTTTTCCGTCTTTTTTCGGGGGCTGTGTGTGTACACTTCGGCCCCGTTTTGCTTGTGGTAATGGTTCTACACGCATTTCCCTTCTGTGCTACAGCAATAAGGACATGCTGTCTCTACAGGCAGCGTAACCGTACTGTCAGGGTCTTTGGCCGTTAGTGAGATTTGTGTCTGTGTGTG